>NC_135713.1:85321776-85509092 GCF_964656455.1 Halichoerus grypus
TGTCTCTGAAATCTGCATCAATATATTCCATCGCACTGGGTCTATTCCTGTGCCTTTTTGAAGGCTGAAGTTGAGGTTTGTTGTGCATTCTTTTTTTTTTTTTTAGATTCCGTGATTTCCTGGTCCGTTGCTAAAAGTAACTTTTTAGATAGTCTTATCTGTTTGCCATCAGTTATTGAAATCACTCCTGACTCGTTCTTGTCACACCAGTGTGTTTAAAGTTTCATGAAGTTAGTTCACGTCATTAGCATGTTTGATATGGTGGAGTGTGTGGAGCCTGGTGGATTTTAATATTTCACAGAATGTTCTGTGACCTTGAAGTACATGCCTCAAGATTTAGCGGCTAGTTTACTGTGCAAAGATGCTCCTGTGAGTCCCCCCCGAAGACTCTGATTTGCTTTGGGTTATGCTTCTGAGCCACTAATTCTTGGGATTAGTTTGAGCTAAAGCATGGCTGTCTGTCAGAGTATACCTTTGTGCATCTCCTTCCCTTACCAAAGTGCTGGCTTGATAGAGGGCTTCTCAGTTGGTGTGGACAAAAAATAATATCCTGGCCATGGTAGTCTACATTTCACAATTCGTGCTGGGGTTCAGTATATGCGTTGTTGTTCAGGTCAAGTCAAATACATAGCTATTTAAAAAGAAACAAGGTTAAGTCACTTTAATTGCCTTCTGTTTGGACTTTGGATGAAAGTTACCAAACTCAGTGATAAAGTTTGGCACAAAGGCAGTATATATATAGACACAGCACACTGTTTATTGTATTATTACATATTATGCGAGGATTTAAATTTAATACTAATGTTATCTTCTTCCCAGAATAAGGCTATTAATTCTTAAAGGAAATTTTATACCTGAAACATTTCCAACTATTCTAGGTCCAGTAGTTATCATTTTTTGGAAAAAGCTCTTTTCTTCACAGTGTAGGAATGTGTGTCTTTTGCATAAAATACCTTTATATGTAAATGCTGACAGTATAATAGGTAGAATCAGGCTCTCTGCCAGTTCTTTAACTGGTCCTCAGTGGAGAATTGCTTTGACACAAAGTGCATTCTACCATTGTGAATCTGATACTAACTCTAATAGTCACTGTCTTGTGAAATGGTTAGTGACTGCATATATTTTCTAAGTGCTATAAAGGGAACTCCAGCCACCTCATTATACCAGTCAAAAAAAGTGACCAGCCTCTTATTCACTGGCACCTTGCAGTGGAATTGTGGTTGCAGAGTAAAGATGTTTATGCAGAGTATAATAACTCCAATCCCTGGAGACTTGGAAGGACATGGAAATGTGACCACCTGTGAACCCCGTTTAACCTCTGTATTGCATACTAAGTTTAGCTTTAAATAGATTAACAATCTCCAATTCTCCAATTTGAAACTAAAACATCTTACTTCATTTTTAAAATACCAGTTTTGGCTAGTCTTTGAAAATGCTCAGTATGTACCAATCTGGCCCAAGCATTATTTTTGTTTTTCCATCAGTTTCACTTAAATATAATGCAGTTAATGAACCATATTTTGTCTCCCCATGTATGCATAAAATTCTTAAGTTAAAAGAAGTAGTTCTAAAGCAAGTGGATTCAGAACTTGACAGGTAAAATGAGATATGCCTAGCTAATATCCCATCTCAAGAGGAAAAAAAATCTCTAAAATCAAAAATCTCAATCTATTTGTTGGAAAGTACATTTGGCTATATAGTAGACTACAAACTCAATTCTAAAAGTTTTCATCAAAGCACACTTTAAACTCAATGTTTAAAATATGATTCCCCAGTCATGTTAAGGAGACAATAATTGGCAGTTATCTTTGCTTCAAGTTTTACTAAACTTTATAAAAATTTACTGTTATTTGCTAATGTAATTCACAAAGCTTTGGAGTATTTGTGACATATTTTCCAGACTTCTTACAAAAGACAGTATTTTCCTTCACTCATTAATTACGCTATTTACATTCTGATTGCTGTGTATGCATGTCAAAGACGATATTAAAGACCTAACTTTTATTAAATATTAATTTGTTTCTTAGGTTTAAATAACAATGAACACTTTATATTAAAAAGTCAATTTTCTACCTTTTCTGAGCTGTTCATACTTTAAAAGTATGCAGTCACATATATTATTAACTTTTCAAAATAGAAACGTATAACATTAAATACATGAAATTTAAATAACAAGGACTTTACTGCACCTTGCATCTTTTATTCTTTAGAAACATACTCGGTTTTCAAAATTTGGTGGAAATGGTTTATTCCAATAGTGAAAAGGACTGTCTATTGATTCAAAATTGAATACTGAAAAGGCATCATGTTTTATATTTTTCAGATTTCTATATATTTCTTCCTTAGCCCTCACTTTTACACCGAGTCAATAAATTGAATAGCACTACAAACATATCTTTCTAATAAATGATTTATTGTATTAAATTTCTTTTATAAAAAGCTGAGCTAAATAACTCCTTGGCATATGTTAACATTATATTTCAAAACTTTCTTCTGTTTATTGTATTATGTTTTGTGGTTTTATTTCCCAACACTAAATGCGGTATATCTTGAGTCTATGAAATCTCAGAAAGTGACAAAAAATGGGGAAATAACTGTGCAGCAACACTTATGCTCATAATAACAAAAAAAAAATAGTTATTAAACAGAGAACCCTGGCTTCAGGGACATGATTCAAAACAACATGGGAGAATTTCCTATGCAATTAAGGGTTACAGAATGGACTTTAGAGAGATTATTACTAAAGTTCTACTTTTTTTCAAAAGCACATCCTCAGATCATACCAGGCAGATTAATATCTAAAATTTATAAAAATGCACATATTCGTTTTATGAATATAGTGATTGCCTGGACACAATGAAAAGATTTAATCACTGATGTTCACTCTGTGTGCTGCATGTGGAAGGATAGGTGATTAAGATCCCCGACCTCAGCACTGTACCTTAATCTCATGGGCGCGTGGACTGCCCTGCACTCAGTAAAGCCTGACTGTTCACCGAGATCTGTCATCTTTAGGAAATCAAACCAGATTACAGAGGCGATTCACAAAACCAGGAGCAACAACAGAGTCTGTGCACCTTACAAAAGGCGGATTACGCAGTTCACATGTTATTTTGATAGGTCAAAGATAAAAGCTGATTGTTGAGGAATAGCAAGACACTCCAATTTCAAATGATTGCTAGATAAGTATACCACAACCCTGTTGCTTCATCATTATGAAGAGCCATTCAAACAATAGAAAACTCAGTTTTCAAGTAACAGGCTTTCAGTAGTGAAGTAAGAGAAAACATGTCCTTTATATATATACCTTCATTGCTTAAATTTTTAAGTTCCATCACTTCTTTATGAACAGACATCAAGTTCTGGCTGCTTATATGAAGCAGTTATCATAAGGTTTAAATGCAGTAGGCATTTTCAGAGGCGTTCTAGAGAGCACAAAACAGAATTTGCCAGAAATAAAACATACACTCATGGTATTGAATAACTGAGCAGAAAATGCATAGTAGTCAATAGCCATTATGTTATTCTGTTCCCAAATACATTCTTCATAAAAATGTGTAATTACATAGTTATGAATCCATACATTTGAAATATATCTTGATAGGTGTTTATTGGTCAAATTATATGTATTTCATGAATGTGATGTACAGATTATTCTTTACAACAAAATATGATGTTTTGAGAGTTTATTTCAGAGAATCAAGTTTTGGTTTACATAATAACATTTTGAAAACCCCAACTTCTTACACATCCACTCTACAGTAATTTCTTGCTTCTTTAAAAATTGAAGTCCTTTTTTACCCAACTGATGCCTCCTAGTGTTTCACACAATAAAACACTAATGAGTCACCCATAAATGTAAACATTGCATTTTCATTGCCTACATTTTCTGTGATACATAAAATTAATATTTATGTGTTTAATTTTCTGTGCATTATTATAAGATAAGAAATTCTATTGAATGAGATGTTTCATCTGAGTGGATTTGTGGCACACACTTGCAGCTTTTCTTTGGCCATAACAATATCTTACTAAGTTTTAATAAGTTTATTACCTTGAGTTCCAGTTTATATATTCACTGTTTATATTCACTCTTATTTTAAGTGAAAAACATAGGCAGAATAGTAGAGCTTCCATTTTGTAGGCCTGGAAACTGTATAGCTGAGTTTGTCGGGGAATGCCTGATGAACATACTGCAAGGGGACTAACCATCTTATTTAAACATTGAAATATTTTAAAATATATAAAAACTTGCCTACTTTGTGTCTTTATACTTGCAAATTTCTATGTGAAATGGAATAAAGAAAAAGAGTTTAGAAAAAATAAAATTAAAGATAAATGCACAGATTTCCCACTAATATGGAGTATATCACTTTATTAGAAAATAACAAAAAAACGTGCCTAGCGAGTGTATTATTCTACATCATAGAAGGAAGACTTGTTAGAACACAACTTCTCATGATCAGCAGATTGTCTTAATGAGGTAGAAGTTAGTGGATATCAACTTTGGTGTGAGTTTTCTGTCATTAGTGTCATGAGCGTAGACTTTCAATACTTCTGCCCTTCTATGATTTCTAACAGCTTTCAGATTGTACTTATTTAGATGGATACTTTAATTTCTGAATATTTTTTCTTTAAAACATTTATGAAAGGAAGGAGGCATTCCCTTAATGGGTCTAAAATTCAAGGGATACACTCAAAAACCTGTAGCATTTGTGGGTCTCTTCTTGAGTTGTTATACAACATACATGTGCACAAAAACAGTGACAGATTTCTTCCACTGACACTTACAAGTGGTCTCAGCATCCAAATGTAGATACTAGAGTGAACATAGTTCATTTCTATTACCTCTGTGTGTGTCATTTAGTTCTCCTGATTCAAAACACATAACATTTTAACAATATTTGACTCTCATTTAAGATTTTCTAATTTGGTCAATAATAGAGTGCTATTACAATTCTGTGCATGTTGGACACATTTCAAAGAATGTAAGGGGGTGTGTTCCTTTCATTTAAGGAAGCAAACATGTAGAAAGGGGTGGACTTTTCCCACAAGAGCCAGATTTCTTCCCTTGGAGAATTGAAGCAAATATGCAGTGTGTAAGTGAATAACAGCATGAGAAAGAAAATAATTTCTAATGGTCTGCTATAGTTAGCAAAGAAACTGTTAGGTTTTTTTTTTTAAAGCAGTTCTTATTGATAACCTTTCTCACACTGAATGCTGAAAAAAGTCTATGAAAGTTTGTAATTTTAATATTGAATAACTTCTGTAAAGTGCACTAGAATTAATTTTGCTCAAAACAAGAATTCAATAGTAACTATTGCACAGATATATTGAGGCATAAAGAAATAACGGGAGCTAGAAGTACTCATTCCCTACCTCTCTCTTTCAAGAATAAGTAGATATCATCAGTGTTCTTATGTTAGTTGTTTTTGTCTGTGCAAGAAAAATAATTAAAATTCTGTAACAAAGAAGACCGTTGTAAAAAATAAGATTATAAAAAAGATTATGCAATATAGTATTCTCTCTTATTTCTTTGATACTATTTTAACATTAACTGCAAAAAGAAAAGTAATGTTACTATTGAGTATGGAAATTATACCCGTTATATAAATTCATGTATTGGCCAGGTGGTAATATCAGTAACATTCATTTGTCATCACCATAGTGTACTTTTTGTACATTGTCATTATATTACACAAGTTAAATCCATGTATTTATTTTTTAAATATAGCCAGTGTAAATAAAGTTCAAAGTACATATGAAGAGAATCTTTTGAGGACATTATAAAGAAAATTGGTGACATTATAAGCGATAAAAACAGTAAACCTATTACAGGCAGATTTCTACAGGAATCATTACTCTTTAATAATGCAGATGTTATAGAGACTTTATTAATTCTTAATGCTGTAAATTTTAAATGAATGGAGCAATGTTGTTCATCCTGCAAGTGGTTGCAATTCATGTAGAATGACAGTGCAGATCTTCTTGTAATGATTTAAATGAGGTACCTTAAACTTGTTTTTAGAGACTGGAGAAACTGATCCCTGGTGAGAACCTATTTTTTCCAAAGAGCATCCTGAGCGTGGTCTGGTTTTCCTCTTGTATCTTGTTGTCATAGATAAGATACACGTGAAGAATTCATAAAAATTGTTCTCAGATACTATGGGTCTCTAGCATACAGGATTTAAAAAGCGATGGATATGGTCCTTTGATAGAATGAGAAGTGTTTTTTAAAATAGCTACAACTACCTCTTTTTTTCACACATCTGTGTTTTCAGCAAGTTAGAATGATAGCAAGAGAATGCATCTTTCTTCGAACCCCGAAGATAGGCAGCTTTGGCTTAGATATGCTTATTTATTTGCAAAATTAGAAAGTAGATTTACTAATGTAAATAAGTGGGGACAGACAAGAAAATGAGTCTACTATTTAATAGAGTAAACATGACTTCTTTAAACCTCCTAATTAATTGTTGACCATGCATAAAGTGTGCAACCAAGGCTTAGTATGGAAGGCCGGTATTATTGCTTAATGTAACATGAGGCATTGGGATTTCTTTAAAGTAATTTTGAAGATGTGATTATTTAGCAGAAATATTCACTGGAGCATTTTATTTTTAGAAACCATGGTCACACAAGGAAGCCTTTATAGGACCGACTACCTAATTGCAGTCAAAAATCTCTTTAATGAATGAACACACACACACACAGAGAAGAACACACATTTTAAGAAAATAATGGCCCTGTATTTTTCAATTATTTTGCCACGTTCTTTATATCCAATCAGAATGTACATGTCTAAGCAGATGTTTTAAGTTATATCCTTCATGTAGGTGAGTCTGTAAATGTACCATTTAACTTAAATGGTTTTGTGGGAAGGTAGTTTGAGGAGTTTAAAAAAAAAAAAAAAACCCTCCAGTTACTATAGTTTCAGCTCTTTCTTTTTAAAAACAGTAATTACACTCAGGATAAAGAAAGAAAAATAAACTCTTTTAATTCTTTGTAACATCCACAGTTTCTGAGGTAGAGCCCGGGTGTATTTTTATTTCTGCATATGCAGGGCAGGTACTGGCCGCAGAGGGACAAAATGAAAACTTCCTGGCTGCAGACCAGATACAGTGCACAGTCCCACATCATAAACTTCCCCTCTGCTGTCTCGGAGTGATTTCAGCCCGAAATAATGTCCTTTTTTCCCCTTGCGTAGGCTAAGGACCAGAGGGCCTTCTTCCTGGGCAATGGCTTTGGGAAAGGAAAAGCAGAATGTTTCCCCTCTTTAACTTGAAAATTCTGCCTCTTAAATCACTAAGACGTTAACTGCAAAGTGGATTCAGTATGTTTCCTTTCTCTTCCCATATAGCAGTGTAGAGTGCATAAAACAATAGGTGTAAGATAGAAAATGAGACCTCTTCCCAACCCCCTCCTCCAGCACACGCAGGCCTAGTCAGATATCTGTATTTTTTTGTTTTGCAGAGAAAAATATAATGGTTTCTTTTTAATAAGGCCTGTGCATTATATTCCAGATATGTTAGGTCATTTTGTGATGCAAATTAATGTGGAGTGTTTTTTTTGTACTTATCTCGGGAAATAGCAATGTTCTACCACAATATGTGGCACTACAGTAATTTTTATTGATAAACACTCCCAGTTTTAATGATTACTAGGTCAAAATACAGAGTACAAAGAGAGAAAATATGGGTTTTAGTTTTCAGATTTGGTTTATGTTCTTCATTTGAAAAGTACAATGTAAGTTATGTGCTTATTACCATACAAAATAAATCAACTTCTAAATATTTGCATTAGTATTCTTTGCATTTGAAACTTTAGTCTGAAAACTCATAGTTCTCCTTGTAAAATGAAAAATTTGTTATAACAGTCTTTAATTACCAGTTACATTTTCAACCGATACCAATGTGATTTTTAAATATCTCATTAAAAAATAATTTTTAGCAGTCATGGCTCCTTTCAGTTAGTAGCAGAATTCTCATTTGTGTAAAGTAGACAAATTATTGCCAGAACACCTCTCTAAAACTAGCTTCCTCTTGTAGAAATGTATGAAGTGGGAGTCTTAAGTAGACCAACAGTTACATGTAATTTAATTTTATTTCTCTCTAAAATAGATAAGAGATCATTTTAATTATGTTTAAATATCTAGCAACTATTTTTCTGTGGCTGCAAGTGTTTCCTAAAAAAGTATCAAGAAATTATCTTAAAATGTAAAAGGTAGCTCATAACAGCATGATCACAATGACCTATTCTTGCCAAAGGTGTTATGAGCAAAGGCCCTCTACCTGGCACACTTTCAGGGCTCCTTAGCAAGGAGAAAATATGTTAAACTTTTTTTTTTTTTTGCATATAGTAATATACATAGGACTCTGTAATTTTCTGACATTTATTTCTTACAAAATTAGACATTCTATTTAAAAATCCAGTTTCAACCTTTAAAATTATGCTTTCATTTAGGATATGGTATGAGACTTCTTTATCTTCTTGGGATTATCCCGAACTGTAGGATAATTTGAATCATCACCACTTGATAAATATTGTTAGACACATTGTAAAGTTCAGTTGTTTAATATGTGTACTGAATAAAATATTTTAAATAGAAAATGGATTATTTTGCTATTCAAATTATAAAACTATACCTGATTAAAACATGAATCTCTTAGAGATTTCTGTAGTAGGTAATTCTCTGGGCAAAAATTTTTAAAATTTTAAATGACCAATAAATTACCAAGTACTTTTTTAAGGTGCCTGATTTCCATTCACATTTGAAGAGCCTCATTAAGTTTTGGGTGGCCTTGAAGTAAAGGTTCTATGGTTGAGAAAGTAGGTTTTTCCACCCTTCTTCTGCAACAGTTCAAATGTTAAAAAGGTATAGATCCAGTCCTAATTCCATTAGGATTATTTTTCTTAACTAAGTGAAGACTAACGACCTGGCTATTTAAAAAAAAAAGTTTATCCATTCAATCATTTCTAGTATTTATCCGAAGATGTCTAATAGTCTTGTATAGGTTATAGGTTAAGGAAAAAAATTTGGCTACTTTTTTCTTTTCTTTTACATTTGAGTTTTTCTCCCCTTGCATAAACCAAAAAGAAATTCCAACGATGACATTAATAGATTTCTAAAGGGCCGGGTAAGATACTCAGTCCCATTGCTTATTTTCCTATGGCCCTTTGGTTGAAATGAATGGTCATTGTCCCTTTTAGGACAGTTCGATCTTTCTTGAGTTAGTGTGAGCTCTATGTGATTTTTTTTCCTTCTCTCATTTTATAGCTTCAAAACTTAAAGAATTGACTTCATCCTTTTTTCCCCTCAGTTTTTTTGTTTTTGGATTCTCTCCTGAGTTCCCGTCTTGCTTCAAAACATTTGGTATCGTGATAAAACAAGTATGCTTTCAACTGGATTTGACTGCACATGAGATTGTAGAATGTCTCCTTATACTTGAGAGATTGATGTGGTTCATCAAGCCCAATGCTATGTCATGAAAGATCTCTAAACACTGATGTTGAAACAGCTAAGGCTACAGGATGATACCTTTGTAAGGAACCGCCAACAGCTTTAGAGTCAGTGCATGGCATAGCCACAGCAAAAATGCACAGCGTTGTGTAATCTCAGGAGGTGGTACAGTTATCGGACTCGTTGAACCAAATTATGGTTTTCATGATGTTTGTGAAGTGTTGGGCCAAAACTCCAAGATGTGAGTGTGTGCGTAAGGGAGGGGGGTGCTAAGTGGAGGAGAGCAGAGAGAGTGAGAGACAGAAAGCATGAGAGATTGAGATGAATGCAAGAGAAAGAGAAAATCAGTTCTCTTGATTTGCAAACATAAAAAGTTTGAAAACTCAGTACCATATTAATATCATTTGTTTAAATATACATACGTGTGCTCTTAGAGAAACAGGCCCTTAAGCTATAGAGAGTAGTGGTTAAGAGCAAAGACCAAAGTGGGTTCAAAATCCAGCCTCCCATTTATTGGCTTATGGCTTTAGGAAGGTTATTTAACCACCAGAAAACCTCAGTTTCAGCATCTGTAAAATGGGGATGATAATACCACCCACCTTTTAGAGTTGTAAGAATTAAACAGGATGATACATATAAAAGCACAATGTAAGTGGTTAGTAATTAGTAAATTATCATAGCACTACACGATATTTTAATCATTTTATCTTCCTCCCAATGATGATCACTTGGAAATGCTTGATGGGATAATTATTTTGAACTTTTTTTCGATAATACTTTCATACCATTAAAATTGGGTTACTTTCAAGGCAAGTCTAATTCTGATTCTGTTAGGTCAATGCTAATGGCTACTAAGGAACAATATAGATTTTTCTCCAAGAAACTCAAAATCTTTCATAGATCAGATGTTGTTAAATATATTATATTTAGAACCAGAAATGGGACCAAAGAAACACAATTCATCTATGAGGTGTTTTTTTTTTTTTAAGATTTTATTTATTTATTTGACAGAGAGAGCAAGAGAGCACAAGTGGGGGGCGGGCAGCAGAGGGAGAGGGAGAAGCAGGCTCCCCGCTGAGCAGGGAGCCCAACACAGGACTTGATCCCAGGACCCTGGGATCATGACCTGAGCCGAAGGCAGGTGCTTAACCAACTGAGCCACCCAGGCGCCCCTCATCTATGAGTTTTAAAAGTCATTTATTGAAAGTTCTGAATTCCAGATAGATCATGGCTTAGTTTTGATAAAAGTTCAGTTTGGAGGAAGAGTTTGATGTACATAGAGTTATTAGGTGGTTTTTAACTGTAAAGACAGCCTCACCAAGAATTCTGAAGTTTTTGTTTTTGTTTTTGTTTTTGTCATGGGTTTTTTAGGGTTTTTTGCATTAGTGTTATCCACTTTTGAGGGATACATTAGTATTCTCTGTTTTTTTATTATCTTATTTTTTATTACCCAGTTTTGATTGCATATGGAGACAGAATTAATTAATGAAGAATGAGGATCATTTTACTCATCTTTCTATTCCTTCACAGTCACTCTTGCCTATAATAGATATTCTAGAGACATTTGCTGAATAAATTAATGAACTGTATTTATTTGTAAAGATAAAATGCATTTTTTATTCAAATAGTTAAAAAATAAGTAAATGACATTCCTATCGTGCTTTTTTGTTCCAGATTTAAGAGATTATTTATTTTAATTACAGTTTATCAACTCTGAGAGGATGAACAAATGAGCTTATCTTGAGTATTTTTCTACATGTGAGAAGAAATATTAAGTAGTACAGAAAATGCAGAATTTTACCTGAGAATTACACTTTCTGATAACACAAGTAAACAAATTTGGGTTGGATGTTGATGAAATGGGACTATTTCTGGTCTCAGAGGCTGTTTACCACTTTTTTGTTCAGCTTTTATATTCACTTAATTTTTCGAAGAAATTCATATTTTGGATGACTGATAATGTCAACGAGGCCTGCCCAGTTTAGACAGCCCGTGGAGTTGCAACCATTTGGAATTATTCTCACACTCTTGAATAATGCCCCTCTAGTGTGCACCTTGCATTTCAGCTTTCTTTTCTAGCCCTGTTTTAATGTAGGGCTAAAGAGTGCTCAGTGCAAGGAATACTTGCAGAGTGGACTTCCCTATGGTAAAACAGCATGGACAGCTCCCAACACTGCAATCAAGGATGCCTCTAAAAGCTTTAATTTAAAAATAATAATAATAATAATAAGTCTGCATGAAGATGATGGAGCCCTCTAAGGCACATGGGTTTAGAGAATTATTCCCATCTGCAACCCCCTCCCCCTGCTTAGTAGCCCTTTCCAGGGTTATGATTACTGGAAAATGGCTGTTAATCACCAGATTTTTTTTGACTGCAGCTGCTTCAGTCAGACTACTAATCTATTAAACAACTTTGTCTCCAGTTTAAAATTTGCATTGTATACTGTATAGAATAAATTTTCATTGTAATCAGAGCATCCAAGAGAACTTCCTGATATGATTTATAGAAGCACATTTGTTTTTATGGATGGACCTCTAGTGCCATTGAGCCAACTGTTTAAACAATACTGTGGTTGATCAGCATAAAATAAAATATTGTAGCACTAGTGAGTGTAAGCAGCATTTACAATAGTCACATTTGCAGAAATTTGGATTGTGGCATCTCTAGTACTTGGCAGTGTAATACCCACATAATTCAAAACTTAACCTAGATATTTAAAATTTGACTTCAACCTGACAGGATTTTTAGAAGTTTAACATTCTTGTACCAAACTGTGGTAGAGTGGTTTGGCCTCTTTTTCTACCCTAATACTTATTACATGTGCCATAATTTGAAGAAATAACCTGAGTCAATATTTGGTTCCCAAAAAAAAAGGACAAAACAGCTCTAACTTACAAAGGACCCTTTAAAAACACATTCTTATATGTAAAATTGACAAGCTACAAGAGGTGGTTGGATGAAGTTCATCATGTTGGAAAGAATATTTCAATTAAAGTTGAGCACTTTCTCTTCCAGGTCTTTTTTTCTCCGTTTTTTATTTGCTGTGCCAAGGTATCCATGTGCGTTTTTCCACTGTCATCTGGCTCATTCCCAGCAGATGCACACAATCTGTTCCGCTGTCACTAACAGGGTTCGGTTTATGAAAAGAATGTGTCAGAACATGCCACTATAGTCACTTTTACAGGTTTTTTTAAGAGTAACTGAGAATATATGCATTGCCCTAGTTTTATTGTACTCAGTCTTTAAGAGATTTCTAAGAAACTTTTATAATATTCATAGACCAAAAGCTTTCTTCTAAACATATTTTTGACCAAATATTTACTCTTTATTAAAAATAAAATTGTTAAAGTTCATAAACCTCTTTAATGATGAACAGAATGTATTGTATTTAAATTTAAGGATAGATTTTTATAGGAAGGTTTAAAATAAGACAGATTTTTTACAAAAAAAACAAATTTTCAATTATCAAATTTACTTCATAATCATTACATACATACCTTATACTAAAAACAAACCTACTTTCCTACTCTAATCAAGCTTTATTTTAAAAATATTGTGATATACTATTTAGTATCATAAATACCCGTTATTTGACTTGAAAGATAATACTAGTTTCCTTAAGTCTTTGACATCATCAAATTAGACCAAAAGCATTTAAACTATCGAATAATTCTTATTCTGTATAGGGACACATTAAACTGTATAATCTCAAAATACTGTGACATTTTTCTTTTGAAGATACTCACATCATTCTAAAAGCATGGTAGGTAAATATTTCTGAACTTAATTTTTATTTATTAGGGTATCTCTACTACTATCAACCATTCTAAATAAAAATTCAGTTGTCTTCATAGAAAACAATTTCTCTGGTTTTATACAATTAAAAACATCTGAGCAATGGAAACTTGCATTCATTCCTGAAATAAATGATTTAGCACAATTTGAACTTTTAGGTATGTATGTGTTGTAAGTACCTACTGCATAAATATATGCACATGCAGATAGATAATGGACACATTTACTTTATGTATACAGATCATGATATTTAAATACGTCCCAGAATTGAAGATTTAAAAATGAACCTAAGTGCTAATTTTAGATTTTCTAAACAATTTTTGATATGAAAAGCATTTCGGAGTTCAGGAGAATTAAACATTTTTTAATCAAAATTATAATTCATTTGAGCTAAAACTGAAAATACAGAAGCTATATTAATGAGTGATCACTTATACAAATTAAGCATTAATTGTACGTATTTATATAGGAAAACTAGTTCTTAGATTTCTGCATAAAGAAAATTTATGAAATACATTTTAAGGCATAATTTCTGTCAGAAAATTTTCTGATTATGAAACTGATACATTGTCGCATGAACAACACAAGCAATATAAATTAAGAAGCTTCTTTGCAAACACTTTGCACATTTAGCAAGAAAATAATTTACTTAGAACTCATTGGCTCTGTTGTCACATCATCTTGATTAATTGCTAAATAAATTTTCTTTCTAGAGTTGTATTAAATGATTGTTGTAGGAAATTTTCATAATACCTAAAGAAAGAGGAATCCTTGTTTATTATATTTCAAATATAGCAATGTAATCATATCTACCATAAGTTGATTTTGTAATGTTTTTGAGGGCACATGTATGTAAGATGAGTGATAAAGGACAGTTCTGGAGTTCACTTTTTCCTGCGAACATTTTAATCTATCCATGACTTTATATGTCAGGTAACTTTACTTTTTTACCTAGTCTAGGTACTTGAATTGTTTTGTTTTTGGTAATCTTGAATATTTGCCCTAGGGATGAAAGCACTACTCTACACCAAGAATCACAGGTGGTGAACTAAAAGAATGTTTGGTCAATTCCCATGGGATGTCTGAGCCTCTTCTCTTCCCAGAGCCATCAGTAGTGGGTCTGGGGAAGAATTGCTGTTGCGTATTACAAAATGGTAGATTTGGCCTCGCTAACTGACTTGCCAGTATTAGGACAGAAGTCAGGGATTAGAGAACAACCAGAATCTTTTCTTTTGCTACAATTTGATTATACATACAATCATTTGGAGACAAAACTCTATGGGCAAACGTAATTATACGTATTCTGAATGACTAATCCCTAAAATTCTCTATCACTCAAAGTGTAAATACAATCCTAAATTTCACTGGGAATGAAAAAAGCTTGCTCCTCTTAGTGAGATTCACAGAACTTAAAGAATATTTGGAAATATGGTGTACCCTCTGAAATACTTTTAAATACCAGATCTTCTAAAAAGGTAGGCTCTTTTATTTAATGATGCCTTATAAAGAAATAATCTGGGAGCGCGTGGCTGGCTCAGTCAGTAGAGTATGTGACCCTTGTTCTCAGGGTTGTGGGTTCAAGCCCCACATCAGGTATAGAGATTTCTTAAAAATAAAATCTTAAAAAAAAAAAAGAATCTGATTTTTTTTTCCTAATTTTATTTTTAAAAATTAAGGGAAATGTGGTTTTGAAACTTAAATTTTTCCTGGTTCTCTAGGAAGTGAACTATGGGGCCAGTTTATTTCAAAAAATTTTTTTTGGTTTCTGTTCTTTTTTTATTCAAACTTAATTTTGCCAGTTGCCTCAATTTCTGACATGGGTGCCACGCTTTTTTGTGGTTGGGAGGTAATTCTTTCTTTGCATTTGCTTAGTCATAGGTCTTTTTGGGGTAAAGACAGATTATTTTTGTGAAGTTGTCCCCAAAATATGTATTATTCATAGACTAAGAAACCCTTCAAAGAGTCTCACTGCACTGGTAATGATAGGTTGGACTGCAGTGACCAGAAGGCTCTCCACTCAGCTTTCTTTAGGGAGTTTAAAGACAGTTGTATCCTTTTTCCATCTGCATCAACATATGTTGACCAGTTGGTTTTCAATTCATGCTGGCTTGGTGGTTGGAAGTAAGACTGATCTTCTATAAATATATTGATACTTTCAACTATGACTTAGGAATTCCACTTTTATCCAGCATCATTACTAAAGGTATCACTGATAATTCTAATAACTTTTATGATACATGTAAAAGGCTTGTGTTATTAATTTGGAAGTATTCTTAATTACAACTATTTTTAGGCAGTAATGATCACAGCTGACATGTTTTGAGAGTTTTATTGTGTATTTGGCACTGTTCTAAGGCCTTGAGGCTTTATATACATTAACTCATTTATGAGATAGGCACCGTTGCTATCCTCATTTTGCAGATGAAGAAACCGAGGGGAAAAAAAACAAAAAAACCCCAAAACGAACTAAGCCATTTACCTCAAGTTATCCACTTTGTTAATGGCAAAGCTAGAGCCTCACCCAGATAGTCAGCCTCCAGAGTCCACTCTTTTATCCACTAAGCCAAAATCTCACATAAATGATCTCAGGATTTAGATAAGAAAAAAAAATGACTCAACTATAGATACTTAATTTTGCATGGCATCTTGGGGAAAAGTATTCAGGAATCCCAGAATGAAATGTTCATAAACTCCGTTTATGAGATATGTTAGTACTGTTTTTAAAAAGAAGTGAATTAATTCTTGGTCTGTGATGTAGTTCTGTATTGTTAACCTGGAGGGAAAAAAATATATCTTGTCAACTATTTGATAGATCATTTTTCACAAGCAATGTCTTATTCCTATTGGTGAAAATCTGTTTTTCTTGTTACAATAATAGCTTTAAATTGAAATGTGAACATCTAGTTTTATGTTACCAACCTCCAGTTTGCTTCTCACTTTTTGAGCTGTCTTAATTTTTAATCTTTACTTGCAGGAATCATAGTAATTTATAGAGTTTTAATTTAAGAATGTGAGCTGTATGACAGGAGTTCATAAATGGATAATAAATTTTTTTAGGAGTTATCCAGTTAATTAGTGCAGGTGGGTATTTTGGAGAATTTGAATTGGAGCATACCTTTTAACTTCTTTGTAGTTGAAACAGAAAACAAACAATACCATAAAAACAGAGACAGATGTGAGATAAATACTGACAAGTTAGAACAACTTCCATTATATTTGAAAACTAAGAAATATTATACCAAGTTTATTTATCCAATGCATGGCTTTCAGTTTTGGCTGAATATTTCTGTGTTCAATAAAAGACATTTTGAAAAACGTGAAGGGATCACTTTTAGAATTTTTATTATGAGGAATAATACTAACTTCCTTTCCTCTCATAAGCAGTTTTCTTATTTTTTCAGAAAAGTTTTACCATGCTCTTGACTAGATGTGAGGACAGAAAGACTGGCCAGAGGTCAAACTGGACTCAGATATTTCTGAATTACCAAACGTATGCACTTTAGACTTCAAAATTAATAGCTACCATATCTTTACAGACGTGGTTTCCTTGCCAAATTTCCAATGAATTTTAGTAACTGCATTTGGTACTGCTTTATATCACTGTTGAAGAGAATCAAATGCTATTTGGATTACAGTACAAACAGCAAAATAACCTGTGTTTTCTGTATTTTAAAATGCTTTTATTAGAAATGTGACTTGAAGATTTGGGAATTAGATGCATGATTTGGAATTAATTGGTTACAGTGATAAATAGCCTCCATGTCATTTTATGGTGCCCACTGATAAGGAGAGCTTTGTGTGCTTTATGCAATATTAAGTGCCACTGGTAATGCTCAGTGTTCATTCCTCTTACTAATGAAACCACCGAGGCTAGTTATGCCTACTTCCTAATGTTATTTTGACTACAGTTGTTTGAATTCCCTCTTTGGAATCTTCTAACTGTGAAGCACACTCTTAAGACTTCATGAAACAACGGCTTTATATTTAGTATCCATTTGAGTTCTAAATATACAGGAAACAAGTATTCACTATAAAGGCCTGGATTACCCAAACACTGAGGAGGAAGTCATAGCGGTTGGCTAATTCTATAAAAGATAATTACATAAGGTTATTAGCAATATTTCCGGAAGAAGATTGTGATATAATTAATACTGCATTTCAAAAGCGTTTTAAAATTTTTTGATCATCTAAAGACTAAAATCAACTAACAATTTCTTACAAACAGAATCCATTCAAAAACTGAGCTGAAATTGATCTTGGGCATATGTTAAGTAACAGAGTCTTAGGTATAAAACATTGGGTGTCCTTTATACAGTTAATTTAGAGCAGGGGGTTCTCAATCCTGGCTGTTGAGCTTCTGGGGAGATTTTTTTTGCGGGGGGGGGGGAAGATTTTATTTTGCAAATACTGCTACCTGGGTCCCACCTCCAGATTTAGATTATGTTGGTGTGCTGTCTGGCCATTGCTGTTTTTCAAAGCTGCCTGGGTGATTTTGATGTGAGGCCTGAGTAAGAGCCACTATTTAGAAGAAGATAAACATGAATCTTTAACTTAGTCATAAAACTCCGTGCATCCTGAAAGTTAAAGAAACAAATAAGCATATTACTCTGCCCATAAGATGTCTGCTGCTATTTTCAACATTTCCCCTTGGACATCAACTACAAATTAATTAATTAATTTGCCAGTACATTCAGCAGGTGTTTAATGGGAGGTGGCTTGCTAGGTGTTAGGGATACAAAAGTGAAAGATGGAATCTCTGCCCTTGAGGAATTCAGTCTGATGAGGGAGATGAACATGCGAAGTTGCAATTATGAGTGTAATGGGATAGATGTTACAATGCAGGTATGTTGAAAATAAAGTGGATGTTTCAGTGATGAAATGTTCAACTTTTTTGGGGAGATGACTGGTCAGTCAGGCCAGTCTTCAGTAGAAGAAAAGGACACCTTAGGTGAGTCTTAAATGATGAGTCAAATCCTGGCAATTTCCTGGAAAAGGGAATTTTTTTGATCCATCTCCCCTCTGAAAGCATAACAGACTTTTATGAGTCTTTTATATGACCTGCCATATTCTCAACTTTGCCTCCGCATTTGGAGAAGCTGCCCAGGCCTTGTCCAGGAATTTAGGTTTTGTTGATATTGAGGGCAGCTGATGAAGCTATGAGGATGGTACCAGATGTGGGAAGAACCTAGCTAATCCCCTTTCCATTCTCTGGCATGACAGAAAACCTCGCTGTTACGGATATTGAGGTAACTTGGAGGACTTGCTCCTCCTCCACTCCCACTCATGCCCTATTTCCTAGACACAGCTGAAAGGAAGGATGGCCTGATCCAGGTCCTCCCCTGCAATTCAGTCTTTTGACAAGGGATGTGAAATAAGTTATGAATGAGGGAGAAGAGCACCAGCAGTGAGGTACCACTACAAGGATACTTTATATAGTGGAGACTCAAAGCATTTATCTTTTACAAAAATTAATTTAAAAAAACTTCAAGTGGTATTTATCTTTTTTTTCCTTATTCTAAAAAAGCAAAAATAGGTAAATAAAAGTACTTTAGAGATGTCATACCCCTAGGAAAAAAATCTTATGTACTTTAAAAGTGCTCTATTAAAGGGATTCTAATAGAAGGGAATAAATCTGTAGGACATAGCAAACCATGGTCTTAGAAGAAACATAGAGTCCAGGAAATTTTATTTGATTTTTCTGTGTTGCCAAACAAACATATAACACACACACACACGCCAGTTTCTCTATGTATGTCAGAAGACAGAAAAGGGAAGACAAGATAAGAAAATAAATACACTGGTTCCACAAGTTGTATTAGAAGAATGTTACATCATTTCATAAGAAGCCTTACTGTAAAGTGAGCCACACGCAATTTTATGTAAGGAAGGTTAGATGGTGGTCTTGATTATATAATGGAATAAAATTCCAAATCTATAAACAAACTTCTCATTGCGGCTACTAGACCACATTACCTCCACAAACCAGATTCTTCACGAAAATAAGCCCAATTTCATATAGGGAGGAAGGAGGGGGAACAGGGCTGCACTGCTTGATTATATCATTTCCCATTGACTAGAGTAGAGAATTAAATGAGTTACGAAAAATGAGAACTTTGATCTAAGGGGCTGACTTTTTGAAAGTCATAAAATGTACTGAGTTTGATCTCAAATAGATAATACATTAACATCACACATACAATTAGAAAATTATCACCTTGAGTAAATTAAGTATACAGCATTGAATTCAATTAGCGTGTTATTAGAGATTTACAAGTCAGTAAATATCATAAGGTGAGATTAATTTTTTTAAATGCAATTGGAAACCCTCCAAAGATTCAGTAGGATCTAGGTGAAAACAAGTGATTTTAAGCCCTGGAAAGTCTCCCAACGCTGGTGCAGGAACGGGACATATTTAGCAGAGCTATTTTATCTCAGAAAGGCAGAGCTTTCTATGATTGCAACTATTGAGAGTCAGTGAGGTTATCCAGATGAGTTTTTCTCTCGCATCATGAAATAGCTGAGAAGCTCTTTCATGGGAATCAGCTCGTAAACGGATAAACTAGTAAATTTCAAGAACATACTACATTCAAATAAGATAATGCTATAACATAGCTGTATTGTGGTGTTACATTTCTAGGAGAACTTAATAGAGTGGATTTCAAATCCGGCTTCACATTTGACTTCTTGGAGAGCTTTTTAAAAACATTCTGGAGAACGAGCTCAGGTGATTATGATTTCATTGGTCTGGAATGGGTCTAGGTATCAGGACTTTTTAAAAAATATCTGAAGTGATTCAAATGTGCAGGCAGGGTTAAAGACTACTGTTAACATTCAAAATCTTTAGAACTTTGAAATCATCTTTGAACACTAGGGTGAAGTAAATACAGAACATTATTAGCATTACTTCCCTCTTAACTATAAAATTGAGAAGAAAATAAATTGATTTCTCAAGTTACAACAGGAACATTATTTCTTCCATAGAATCTTCCCTTTCTCAGTTTATGAGACCAGCTGTATCATTCCAGTTTCTAAATTATTGTCATTTCTAAAGATGAAGTAACAGGGGAAGTGATGAACTTTATAAATAGACTGTCTAAAATATTTGGCATGAGAGGTCAAGATGTAGGCGAAGCTGGAAAAAGACTTTAGTGTGTATATTAGCCAGAGGCCAGCAGTTGTTGAATTCCCTAAATTTCCTTAAGAAAGGGAAGAATAAGAATACCTTTAAGAACATAATTTTTTTTTTCTCCAATGTGTAGTCACTAAAACCCAGAGGAGAAAATAATGTACCTTTCGAGCCAAAATTAGGTCATGCCAACCACAGCAAATTGGAAGCTCTCCTTAAAATGTAGTCTTACAGGATTGCTGTGGATCATCTTAATGTCACGCACGTGGTGGGGCTGGCGCTTCCAGATCATGACTGCAGAACTCTGCTGAGCAGGCCAGCTCCGCTGACTTGAGTCTGAGCACCCCATTCAGGCTGCCATTGGCATACAGACATGACCTAAGATTGTGTCTGAAAGGTATGCTCTGGAATATGGCATTTTTTTAAGATGAAAAAGTTTACACTTTCTAAACAACAACAACAAAACAGTTTATTTTGTCTTATGATTCTAGAGGGGGGGAAATATTCGAGAAAACAGGGAATGGACCCATCTAGCATAGTGGCCGGCAGGCATGGCTTCCTGGTAATTAGGAGAAAGTTGCCAGAGAACTACCTTACCATTAAAAGAAGAAAGAAAAAACCCCTACAAAGTAATAGTTTCATTCATTTAGTCACCTGTTCACATTGGAAGTGGTAGGATTGTTCTTTTTCCAGCCTTCAGGGATGTGGAAGAAAATTAGAAGGCACTTCATTCATTTCATTGGCATTTATCATTATTAGAATGTTGAATCTACTGCAAAATGCAATATATTTCCATTATGTAGAAGAAACTGCTGCTTTTTTCCTACTTGCAGAACATAGCATTTCATTGGTTTCTATTCATTATTTGAATGTTGAACTAGCCATAAAAATGTAACTTATTTCCATTACATAAAGGAAATTTATACTCTTTCCTTCTTGAAGAAAATATTTAATGAAATGATAAGACCTGTAAGATTTTTAAAAACTTTATTACAGAATGCACTCAAGAACTTCATTGAGTTGTGTAAGGAAAATATTAATGTCCCTTATAGTATCCCATATATTTGTTCTGTTCTCAAAGAAAAAAAAAAAACTGAAGTATATCTCTTGTTGAACACTACTAAATTTATTCCCACCCAAAAAAATCCTCAAATTTTTAGACTTGTTCCTAAAGACCATGTCTCGCCGAGGCCTTCGTAGCCATTAGCTTTACATCTATGCCGTATCTGCAAAAAGAAGTTTTTCTCTTCCAGCACTTTGCAATATGTACAATTAATTGTATCAGCCTAGTTACCAAATTACTGATATCTTTTAGGATGAAGAAGCAGTGGATACATAATATTCTATCTTCTCTGAACTGAACTGGAATATTATGCAGGAGAGTGAAAAAACAAACCTTTTCTTCTATAGAATATTGCATTAATATAGGAACTTACATATGTTAAACAACATTCTCCTTGCTTTTTCTTGTATGCTGGTTCTACATTTTCTGATAACACGGGAAATAAAAGGCTCAATTGTTACTGTATGAGGATTCTGTAAATAATTCACAGAGGAGAAAACTCTTGAACTGGATCTTAAAGGAAGAGCTTGAATATGTCACGGCTTGTTGCCGCATGTCTTGCCTTTTGAGTATAGACTCTGGCATACCACTATGCACCCAATAGCACATCCCCAACTTATGAATAATTTGTATCCCCAAAATTTGATTTAATATTGGGAAACCTAGAATTTATTTTTCATGGAAACTTTTTTTAAATGATTATTAGCTTCTCACATGAGCCCACAAAAACCCCCTGTACAGTTACAATAAAATTTTTTTTAAAATAGTAAGAAGCCATACAGGTGTTGTAATATAAATAACTAAATTATATTGTTCAAGTTGTCCTTAACCAGTAATGCTTAGCAAAAGCACTCTTTGACAAGCAGGAATTTTTGTGGAAATAATGAAAACAATTTCAAAGTTTTAAAATGTAGTCTGTCAGGGCACCTGGGTGGCTCAGTCGTTAAGCGTCTGCCTTCAGCTCAGACTCAGATCATGATCCCAGGGTCCTGGGGATCGAGCCCCACATCCAGCTCCCTGCTCAGCCAGGAGCTTGCTTCTCCCTCTCCCTGTACCCCTCCACCCCGCTCGTGCTCTCTTCTTGCTATCTCTCTCATAAATAAATTAATAATTAATTAATTAATGTAGTCTGCCATGTACAGACCTCAAAATCATATGCAGTGTTCCTTCAAAGTGCAGAGTTCCCACCACCACCTTCTTGGGGAGACCTTTCAACATGTGTTTAGATGATTAAAGTGTTATTGGCATTTGAAGATTACTGCGTAAAGATTGCAGTATTCTTAGTTATAATTTCTTTTTAAAATAGCTTTTTCTGTTCCTTAATGCAGGTATATAATAAGCATCACTCTAAACATTTATTAGTTAAGGTTAGTTAACATGTGGAACATACTAGAAAGAGAATTCCCCAAGGATAATAGAGCAAGAACTAAAGAAGAGGACACAAGGGGATTAACAAGGATGTGCACGGGGTGCCTGGGTGGCTCAGTCTGTTAAGCGTCTGCCTTGGGCTCGGGTTGTGATCCCCGGGTCCTGGGATCAAGCCCCACATCCAGCTCCCTGCTCGGTAGGGAGCCTGCTTCTCCCTCTCCCTCTCCCTCGCTCTCTCTGCCTGCCACTCCCCCTGCTTGTGCTCTCTCTCTCTCTGTTAAATAATTAAATAAAGTCTTTATTTAAAAAAAAAAAACACAAGGATGTGCATATAGATGAGAGTGCCTGAGAAGAATTTGACTAAACAAGCCTTAGGACTCAGGCATTTGGGCTCCGGACGCCCTACCTTAGCTGCTGCACTATGCTGCCTGCCATCGCCCCTAATAAATTCTTACTGGGCTGCCTCTTCCAGGGATGCCTGAGGCTGACTTTGAGTTTTATTGCCCACATGTCCAAAATCTGGACTCTGCCAGGCACATGGTTAATAGATGGTTATTAAATGAATAAGCAAATGAATTCTGCCACTCATTTCCTTCTGAATTATAATCTCCGTGGAGTTTTGTTCATTTTAGGGTCCCTTGATATGAGTGGGAAAGTGCCTCCAACATAGTGAGGTGGATACTACACATGAATTGACTTGAATTAAGAAAAGAAATGGTAGAGCTTGAATTTAGAATCTCTTATAAGCTCTAGTCATGAGGTGATTTTCATATTGAGGGAAATGGAGATGTATGCATTGAGTTTATTTGAATTAGACATGCACAAGATGGATTTCATGATCAGGAAATGCTTACATTTGTTGAGATTGAGTTCATAGAAAGAGGATAATTTGCTGAATAGGTTTTTTTTTTTTTAAGATTTTATTTATTTGACAGAGAGACACAGCAAGAGAGGGAACACAAGCAGGGGGAGTGGGAGAGGGAGAAGCAGACTCCCCGCTGAGCAGAGAGCCCGATGCGGGACTTGATTCCAGGACCCTGAGATCATGACCTGAGCCAAAGGCAGATGCTCAACGACTGAGCCACCCAGGCGCCCCTGCTGAATAGTTTTATGAGTCTAAAAACAATATTCCGTGAATTTAACAGAAAGAGTTTTTGTTGGTGGTACTTAATTAACTTTGTTCTTAAAATCCTCCTTTGAGATGTTTCTCTGCACTATCTAGATTGGACCATACTTGGTGCACACATTCAACTACTTTACAGGAAATGTGAAGGAAGGGAATGAAAACTCATGCAACATGAAGTGCATTATTTTATTCACTACCTTTTAAGTTACTTATCAACTCAACTAAGTATTTTATTCCTCTGTCTTAGAAAAACAGTCTGTGAAGAGTTAAGAAAAAGATCCAACATTATTAGAAAGAAATGTGTCCTCTTATTACTATAGGTAGTACTGTCCTTAAAATGTTAATGATGCTTTTTAAAAAATGAAGTGATTTGTTTTGAGAATAAAAAAATGGTCAGATTATTTAACAAAATAAACTTGAATATGGAATATAGTTTTAAATGTTTCTCTAAATATTCTATAAAGCATTCATTAAGACTCTTTCAAATTCCAAAATTTTAATAATGGCAATTTAAAAATAAAATATAAGTCCTTTCTAAATACAAGGTCCTTTATAAATTTGTGTCTGTTCTTCAGGTTTCTTCACCTTCCAGGGTGCTCATATCCTGCTGCTCACCTCCCTTCTTGCACATAGAGCCACTTTGGAGAATAAACCGCACATAAACGGTTCTAGAATGGGTCATTCCATTTACATAAATACTAAAATTAGAATGTGTTCTCAGAAACAGAAAAGTGAAACCCTAAAAACTCTGCTGAAGACAATTATGGTTCATTGCAGTCCTTTTTTCTTATCTAAATAGAAAGAATGTCAACTTTTGTGTCTTTAGTAACCATGGTCTCAAAGGTTTGATGAAAAGAGGTATATACAATGACATCATAAGATGGAAATACTATACAAATGTAACTGATTCTTAACCTACATTGGACTGTAAAGTCTTTGAGCTTGAGGATTGCACCATATTCATATATCTTTGTTTTCTCTTTTGTCTAAATGAGCCTGTTAACACATAATAGATGTCCTATAAATGTTTGTTGAATTAAATTGGAACAGGTGAATGAAGGGTAATAATTGTCCCTAACTCAAATGAGAGACTTAGGAAAAACATTTCATAAAGTACTTCCACCATGAGACCTTTTCCATTGAAGTTATCTTTCCCACATCTGACTTTTGGAGGACTGTATGTGTACCTATTTTATAGTATTTATTAATATCTGTCTTGTGCTAGAGCTAATATTTAAAGTATCTTTCCCAATTTAGTAAAATTCAAGTTCTTTGGAAGGCAGGGATTATGTTTTATTGGCCTTTGTATTCAGGATATAGTCCCTAATGGATTAATAATCTCTCAATTAACAAATTACTTTTTGCACCAGATTTGCTATACCACCTGACTGGCTAAACGATGTTGATCATTACTAAAGATCTTCCCTTTGGGTAGGCATTCATTTCCTGTTGTGAGATGCTATTGCCCAGTATTCTGTGAACCCATGGTAATAATATCTATTTATTGTATACTAATACACATTTTACAGTTGGGGAAACTGAAGTTTAGAAGTCACATAGATTAAAACTTTAGTTTCTGATTAGAAAACATGGTTCTTATTTATAGCTACAAAAAGCTCTGATTGGTGGCTTTATTTCATTTCATTTGCAGGTAATAGGTAAATAATGATTTTGTACTTTCTTAAATTTTAGTATTATAGTTCTTTCACAGATTTTCTCCCTCATGTAAAATTATGAATTTTTCTGGTTCTTTTGTATGTCATGAGTGAAAGTCATGAGATAATACTGTCGTAACTGATAAAACAATGTTGAAAGACACATTTATGATTCATTAAAAGACATAGTGTATCTTATTGGCCCTGTATGGAGTTTAAGTTTTATTTAATTTATTCATGTAAGTTGGATTTTTTTTGTGATAAACATCTGACTAGGTTGATCTCTTATTCCTTTAAATATATGAAGAAAAAAGTACATTGGAAGGGTTTCTAGCTTTTATAAATCCATTTTGCGGACATCTAACAAAAACTAACTCAAATCTTTATTCCACTAGTTAGCATCAGTATGTGGTGGGAATAAGAAAAACAGTATGATAGTCTAATCATGACGTTTTACTATTCACTAGCCAATCTCTATGATATAGTTTCAATAATATTATCTAAAATGATAGTCCTTTCTATTTTGCTTAAATTTTATTTATTCGGCAGTTTCTGATTATCTGTATCCTTTTAAGTATAGTGATTTATTACTGTTTTTAATTTATTGAATGTCTAGGCATTATGTATCCAAAGAGCATTTCTTCTTAGTGGTCCTAATGGAAGATATTTGGCTACCAAGTGTACTCAGCTGTTTGATAATTGACTCTTTCTCAAGGGCGTACCAGTCCTGCCTGGAAGACCTCATTATCTGTTAGGTACCCACCTCAGCTTAGAGCTACATTTTAACACTACATTCTTAAGAGCCACATATATAACATCTTAACTGTCACTTGGAAAATATAATAATTGTGATAAAAATCCTTTTTAAAAAATTTTTCTTGTTGTATGATATACTTATTTCAAATGAGGATTAATACAACCAGAAGCCAGTGCTTCAATAAATTGAATGTTGCCTTGAATGTTCTTCTATAGGAATCGACTTTAAAATATAATTGTGATGACCTCCTGTCATCTTATTTCATGTGCTTCTTCAACTCAACTTTCATCTCTACTACTGGTACTTCTATTTATTTATTTTTACCACTGGTACTTTTAGATATATATTCTTCCATGTGTTTATTAATAGAAATAGAAATAGCCTTAAAATTAGCTTTTTCAGTTATACGTACTTAGAATACATAATAAAAGGGTGTGATTTTTTTAAACATAAATTTTCACCTTTGCTAGTGAATTTTTTTTTTTTAAGATTTTATTTATTTATTTGACAGAGAGAGACACAGCGAGAGAGGGAACACAAGCAGGGGGAGTGGGAGAGGGAGAAGCAGGCTCCCCGCAGAGCAGGGAGCCTGATGTGGGACTCGATCCCAGGACCCTGGGATCACGACCTGAGCTGAAGGCAGACGCTTAACCGACTGAGCCACCCAGGCGCCTTTTGCTAGTGAATGTTGAACACACACTTCAATATACAGTTCTAAAATGGTTTTAATGTGTTATCATGCCTAAGAAGATACCAGTAAGCTTTCATTTGCCATTGTAGTACTAAAGAATGTAGAGAATTCTGCATAAAATACTTCCATATACAATCACTTTTAGTCATTTAAATTTCCATTTGTCATTATGGAAATTTAAATACAGTGTGATAGTTTGCTTATATTTTTGTATCTAAAACACTTATGGATTGAGTCTGTATACATTGGTTACATTATAAAGTTTCAAATAATAATCATTCCAGTACATTTTTAATACAATTAGAATGCTAAAATCTTTTTGAGATGGCGAAAATACATTTTGTAATTTCAAGAACCTAGGATAAATATTATGGTCTATTCACATAACTATAAATTTATAAATTATTTTAATTTAATAAGATAGAGAAGTATACATTACTAAATACTGAATTTCTACAATCAGAATATGAAATAATTGTTGCTGATTTATAGAATGTTAACATGTAGAAGCTAGAAGTTAGTAGAAGAATTAGTCAAATCTCAGCAGATAGGTGTTCACTAAATCTATATCCAATACTTGTTAAGATAGGTTGATTGATATCAAAATGTATGAATGTTACTAGAAGACAAAATGCAAAGTCCTGGCATTATTCTAATAATGAGACAAAGCAAAGTTCTTCATTTAAAAATATATGTATTCTTCATTTAAAAATTCATTATATGGAAGTTCTTAATGATATGTAGGTCACATACATACACACATAAATATATACATATAAACATACAAATATATACACATATATACATACAAATATATATATACAGACAAATATATATACATATATATGTACATATATTTGTGTGTGTATATATCAATGTATGTCAAAGAGATCCCCAAAGTTAGAGTGAGCACATGAGGTCTGGAAGTTTTATTTGCTGCTCCGTGTTAGAATGAAGGGCATCCTAGACATCATGGTGCTCCTAAAGAACAGTGGCCTCCTAGGGTCTGTACTGACTCTGTATTCTTCCATTCTCTCATCTACTTTGGCAGTTACTGTTCATTTGTTGTATTCTTAAAGCAATCAAAGTAGCCATCATTTTTTATTAAAATGCTGGGGTTTTTTAGTATGATGTGAAAGGCAGATGTTGGAGTCAGATTGCGTAGGTTTCAATCCCAAAGCCATGGGCAAGAAAAGTCTTCTTTGCCTAAATTTTTCCCTATGTAAAATGTATGTAATAATACTACAATAAGGCTACAACAGTGCCTGACACAGAACAAGGATTAACAATCATTAGCCTTTTTAAACTTTTACAATCAAATTTTGCATTGAAATGTTTTTGTTCTTTGCCTTTTGGGGAGAAAGTCTAGGAAACAGATTTTATAATCGCCTATGTTACACTCAAGTTAAAGTCATTAAAGGTGACTTCACTATTTGATTGTGTCTTTTCAAAGTTTAAAAAAATTCGTGTTTGAATTTTAATCATTTTGATTCATATTATTAAATTAAAAATAGAACTAGGGAATACCAGATTTACAAAATTCTGGAATTTTCTGACTTTTGAAATGTTGATTAACAATAGATAATTTCCTGAAGGAATTTGCAGATTCATCTCCCTGAAACATCAGAGAAAACTGAACTTTAATAGTGGTCAATCGTTAATCCCATTGTTATAAAGTTAAGCATTTAGACAAAAGTCAAGTAGATAATCGTGATGAAACTTTTATTGAAGATTTTTAAATTAAGCTTTAGACAGCTTTTGCACTAGCCAAATATCGACGCTTATTTTCAGTGTATTTTATCATGTGTGTATAACCTTTTTTTTTTTTTAACAAACAAGTCTCACAATTCTTGTACAATAAATGAAAGGTTTCCCATAAATTCAATAGAATAGCCAAAAATCATGTGGGGCTGACTCTTAGATATGTGAATCTTAAGATTTAGGCAGTTGGAGTATGTGAAATTATGAATGCCTTTGATTTTCAAATTAGAAGCAAGTAAACTAAAGGTATTTAAAGTGCTTAGAACAATCATTCTTTTAAGAAATACTTTACCAAACTGAAGAATTTTTTTTCCATCTGAGGAAACAAAATGCACTCGCATGACCCACTAAAATTGTAAATGACCTGTCCATTGATACAGGGAATCTTTTAAACAACTCTTTCACAGAGAACAGTGACATTGGTAAACAGAATTTTTATCCTCAGGTATGTCAATCTTTAACCAAAATCTGAACTTTATTTTTTCTCATCAGTGTACCTCAGTCATCAGTGTACGGGATGAATTATGGCCTTTTTTTTTTTTTAAATAATGGGCTTACCCAAATGACAACTACTTAACAGCATGGAGTAAGAAGTTACCCTGCTTATGTTTTTAAAATGTGTCTCAGTTTATCTACCTTATCATGACTAAAATAATTACAACAAGAATTAAATAATAAATATGAGGCACTTATGTTGCCTATTATTATTACTCTGTAGAAAGATGTAAATGTGTGTAAATTTTTTTAATGAGATGGTTTTCATCCACATAAGGCTACTCAGTATTCTACAAAGTAAGAGATATTACATAATTGGGAAGTTGTATTCATTCAATCACACTTCTAGAACTAGGTTTGTTGGGCGCCTGGGTGGCTCAGACGGTTAAGCGTCTGCCTTCGGCTCAGGTCATGATCCCAGGGTCCTGGGATCGAGTCCCGCATCGGGCTCCCTGCTCCTTGGGAGCCTGCTTCTCCCTCTGCCTCTCTCTCTCTGTCTCTCATGAATAAATAAAGAAAAAATCTTTAAAAAAAAAAAAAAGAACTAGGTTTGTTGTTTTCTACTAAACTTTTTGGCTACTATAGCTTTGGATTTGCAAATATAGATCATTATTAGGTTTTTAAATCATGCAGATTCTGTCACCTCCTGCTATTTGCCTTTGGGGAATTTTTTTTAAAATAGGAAATTATTCTACATCATCTTTTTAAGAGTTTTAATAATAAGATTATAAATCTCAACTAAAATATTATATATGATTTTTAGTCGCATTACCCTGTGCCCAATTACTGGTTATAATTGTAAGTTTGCAGAATGTATTTATTTACATTCTGTGTATTGCCAATTTTTACTCATGTACCTTATAAATGCAATATATTTGAATCTAATTTTTCAAATTTAGATAATAGTTTGTATTATTCAACTTCAAATTTGAGAACTCCCTTGTAATGCATTTGTGACCCAAGTCACTACCAAAAATTGTGTGAGTATAAATGAGATAAACAAACTAGAAATAGTGATCTTAAGTGAAAGCTAGATTGGTGTTCAGTCTAGTCTCCTAACTAATTATGCATCTAACCAGTGTGTTAAAATTCTATCTAATCTATCTGGAATTATTCCCTCTCTCTTTTTTTCTAATGTCATTGTTTTATAGATGAGTTACTAAATGAAAAAAAAAAGTGGTAATAGAGGAAGTTGGCATGGAGAATTGTAGCTGTATTCAGCTCTTTTTATCTTTTTCTAAATATAGTTATAAAATATTGTTCAGGTCAGCTGATGTAAGCAGTGGAGTGCTACTTCATGTCTTCTTTCTTTCCCAATTATTTCAATAATGTTTTGATGAATTAAAGTATATAAGTGAAACAAAGAAATCAGTGCAAAGTTCTAATATCAAATCAAGAATTGAAATTGCTAATTCCCCAGATATTTTTAATATATTGCTAATCTCAAGACCAGGACTAAATTGGTATTCCAGGACTAAAGTGGTAAATTTTTAATGGAGATGTCTCTCACGAGCAAGTCTTATTATAACATACTAGAATATCATTTATTCTTTGAGGATGTGATTTATTCTATTTAAATATAAGCCCTGTAAAGGAGATGTGTTAATCTATTTTTACTCTAAGTACATAAATATGTCTGCTACACTCTAGTCAGTAGATGTATTCAGAAGCCAATATGCCTACACTCTCACATTTCTTCTGTAAATGATGAATAATATTGATAAATGAAAATTACAAATCTGCAATAGAGCTTAACTATTGAATACTGAATCATTCTGTTACTAACTCTGTATTCCAATGACATTTTCTAGATTAAAAAAATGTCATTCCTACATTTAAAAAATATTTTGTGCCTTTACAGCAATGTAAGCAAATGTGCATTTGAAAGAAATTCCACAATGCAGCCACAAATAATTCCCTGTAAGACTCAAAGTGCCATTTTCAAAAATGGTTCAATTTTCAGAATAGAATATTTAAAACCTCTTTCCTGCCAGACTTTACATTCCACATGTTTGGTACAATTAAAATGGAAGACTGGTGGAATGGAACTCTTCCATCTATATTTTGGAAAAACATATTCACTCACCTCAATTTGTCAGTGTGCATTAAGAGAGGTAGGTCATTATGCAGTAGAAAAAGAAGAAGGCAGCTCTAACTCATGTGACTGACATATACTGAACATGGCCATTAATACAACTTGGCAGTGACCTTGGCAACATTACAGGTAATCTCCTTGCAGGGATAAACTATTTGAATGATAGTATAAGCACAAAGAGAGTTCTTTTTGGAATTCTACCACTTAATTTTCTTATATCCTAACAAAGATATTTTTAACTGACCCCTTAATGATTTTCTTTTTACCTTTGCTCTCTCAAATGACAGTTTACTCCCAGGCATTGTTGCTGTCATTTTTCTGTCGGTATGGGGACTGCTATATATTTGGTGGCACTTTCATGAAGGGTTGAAGTCGATTCTATTTTTTATTATAGGTATAAATCTGTAGTCAAATTTTATTAGGCCACTCATAATCAAAGTTCTAAGAAGTAGAAAGCATATGTAGAGAAGATAATAGGTTGAAAACTCGATTTTGAAGAAAATTCTGTATTATATATTTCATAAAAAATCCAGCACCACAATTATTATTATTACTATTTAGGATTTATTTAGATTATTTAAAGTAAAATGCATATTTTTATCACAACTTCTGAGATTTTGCAGTAGAAGATTCAAGTGCATCATTGCTTATTTCCTACATCAGATGAGTTTGTCACACAAGAAGGGAACTGAGGTGCATAGAAGATTCAGGTAAATGAGTGGAAAAGACCACGATGAATAGTTAAGTTGGTATCTTATTAAAACATTCTCCTGCCCATCGTAATCTCATATTTAGTCATAATGTGTACTGAAATGCCTGTGATAAGGAAGTTTCATGTGATGGAGATTGAGCTTATTTTTTTTTTTTTTTACTTGTCAGAAAGAGAGCACAAGCAGGGAGAGTGGCAGGCAGAGGGAGAAGCAGCCTCCCCGCTGAGCAGGGAGCCCAATGTGGGACTTGATCCCAGGATCCTGGGATCATGACCTGAGCCAAAAGCAGATGCTTAACTGACTGAGCCACCCAGGGCTTATTTAAAAGCCTCTAAGAAGATCATAATTTCTTACACTTGCTTCTACATCATATTTCAATACAGGAAATGAACAATGGCTTTAAAGGAAGAGCATTTTTTTCCATAATGTGGATCCATTTTTGAAAAACTATTCCTTCCTAAATTGTTTTTGGGTTTTTTTTGTTTTGTTTTGTTTTTTGCAATTTAAACCAGCTGTTGACAAAAGCATTTATAGAAGCTATTGACATTTTGATTCAGTTCTTTATAATGTTCATTCTGGTTTAAACTTTTACAAGCAGTCCAAATTAGTTAATTTTTGGAATTAAAGCAAATTCACTGGTCATTACATTTTTGAGTATCACAAGTATATAGAGTATTAGAAAGCTGCTTCCAATTAGTGGGTCATTTTAAGTGCACAAAGTGAATTATTTTCATACAAAGAACCTTAAGAATCATTTGATAAGAAGGACACAGAAATTTATGAGGTAAGGCAAGTTCAGTAAATTACAGCATACTGCACTTCTCATCAGTTCACCTATAAATTTAATCTTTACCAGCGCCTATTTGCAATTCATTGTCAATTGATCTATATAATCAGAATTCCTTATTATGTTTACATTACTAAGGCATACACCAAATGGAAAATTAGAGGTATCTTTCCTCTGGCTATAAATTATAAGTATAAATGGCTGCTAGTAGCCTATAACACTATTTAAGTTGTCCTTGAAATAACTTTAAATAGAAGCACATTAAGAAATATAACTTAAATCAGAGAAAAATTTAGTATTTTTGGTGCATTATGTTTAAACTACAAATAGCAATATATTTTAAACCCTATTTTTAAGAATAAAGTAAAAAACCAAACAAACAAAATGAAACACCCTTCTCTAATCTACTAAGAACCAAAGGTTGAAATTTATTTTTAGATAAAAGCTCAGATCCTCAATGCATTGAATTAGACATATTCCCTGTCAGGTGATTTAGGACTTTCACATAAAATTTGAAAATTTGGTGGTGAAATAGTTCCTTAAGATTTTATGATGGCTCCTAATACATGCGACAGCATTAACAGAGGAAGAAGAACCTGGAATCTGGAATCAGGCTCCCTTGTCTCAAAACCTAGTTTTGCTACTTACTTGCAGTAAAAAGTTGGGGAAGTTTCATATGTTTTCTCTTCCTTGATTTTTTTCTGAACTGAAATGTAATAGGACACACGATTACAAACTTATCCAAGTGTGAAATCCAACTGAAATAATAGAAATAATATTCCTAGGACATGTTCATTCAATGTTAACATTCTCGCTAAGATGACTAAAAATTGTTTCAGAGATATAAAATATCAAACATAAATTAAGACTTTTGCCAGAATTCCAAATTTTATTCTAGAAATCTTTTTTTTTCCATGTTGCCAATCTGAAATAGAATCTCCCAACATGATAATTTTATGGATTAAAGAAAATCATAGATATTAGTTTCAGTAGTTCATAAAATCTGTCATTAGACATAGAAGAAACATGTATATTACCTAGTTAGTATATCTTACTTGGTAGTGAAGAAAGTGAGTCTTAGAAAAAATTGAATGAAATACAAAAATTGAATTTCAGAAATATTAAAATTATGTAAATGTGATTGTGTAGCATACATGGTCTACCTAGCAATTGGTATCATTTTTGTACAATGTCTCAGTAGGATTCTAAACTTCAATTCTAGCAACCCATTGGTACACCATTGATTATTTCAAATAGAATTTAAATGACATACACAGTATTAAGTGATGGAGTGTGTCTATGTTTCGGTGTTTAAGCTTCAAATACAATTTTGGGGAAAGGCAAATAGCTAATAGAACAAAGACCCAAATAGGAAATGCTTTTCATGTCATGATTTAAAAAAAAAAAAAAACTTAACAAAAACGCACAAAAAAAAAACGATAAAGAGACGTTTTACAAAGCCCTGCATCCAAAAAGAAATGAGATAGGAAAACATTAACAAGACATCACCAGCCGATATATTAGGATCTTCTAAAACAACTCCGTCTGTTTAACTCTTAGCCAGTTGCCAGTGATGTGCCTGTCTCTGCACCATACCTTTTTCCAATTTCTAGGACAAGGTTGGGAAAGGGGCAGAAGTTTCTATGGGTAGATGGCTGAGCATTGTCCTGTTCCTTCTCCAGTTCAAACATTACACTGTAAGATGACACCCATCCCTAATTTCAAGGCTTCTAGAAGAGGATAAGTTGCTTTTCTTCAAAAGCCATTGAGATCCTAATTAAGAATATCACCTTTAAAAATATTATTTAGGATCTCATAAATACATGAAAAATTTACCTAGAAGCTGGCATATTGGCCTATATCTAGCCACATATCGAAGCTGTTTGCTTTTTTATCTTACTGTTTTCTCCTCCTGAGAATTTTTTTCAACGTATTAATGAAAACTAAATTTGTGACAAATAAATCATCACCATATCTCCCACTTCTTTATTTACTATAATTTTGATGCCTAATGCTATCTTTATAAATTCTCAGGAAAGGATTTTTCTCACCGTGTATCTTTATATTTTTCCATATGGTTGATTTTTGTAATTGCACTCTGTTTTTAATGTTATCTTTTATTACACAATAGGGAATCATTGATCACTTGCTCTCATCCTCGTATAGTAGAAGTACCTAAATATTACAGTCACAGACTACCCAGACATATAGCAGGAAACAGGAAAGTGAGTTGGCATTCTTGATTTACTAGAATTTTTTCTCTTTCAGTAAAACTAAGACAATATTATTCATTAATTAGTTTAGTTTTTTGTCAAACCTGGTGATTAGCCAAAGATTCATAATCTCTTAGGATCTAATCACAGGCAGGAATTAAAGATCCAAAGAATTCTTCACTAGAAGAAGATGACTATTAATGGAGCATATTTCAAAGGAGTTGGAAATATTTTTAAAGTATTCTTAGAAAATTTAAAATATAGGTTGGAAGATTGCACAAGTGGTCAAACACCACTTCATCTAGTATCACAAACATTAAAAAGAGAGGGGAGTATCTGGTTGGCTAAAGAAAGACCCATATGAAGAATGGAAATTTTAAAAGCATTATGGGAAAAGAAGAAATTAAAAACAGTATGGAAGTGAAAGGTATAAGAAATAGTGAAGGCTTAAAATTTGATAAGGAGAATAGAAATTAAGGTATGGTATTTATAAATTCATTCAGTTTAACCAGCAAACAAGAACAACAGCAAAGGATAAAATAAAGCCCATTTTTTTTATGTGGAGGTGAAAGTAAATATAGATAATGCCAGGAACATTGTAAGTTCCACAACGGTGTGATTTTTTTATCTGTTTTATTTTTATTCTTTGATTTATCCCTTAAAATAGTGCCTAAAACACAGTACGTACTAAAGCACTAAAAAAAAAAAAACACTTTAGAATGAAGGAATGAATGAAATGTTTCTTTGCTTTATCTTTTATCTTTATTAAGCAACAAAATGAACTCATGCTTGTGTCCACGTACATAGGAAATGTAACATATGTATCTACGACCTACGATACTAAGAAACAAAGCAAATATGGAATTCCTGGGCAGGTCTAGCTAAACCTATGATAATTTTAGTAGCAGGAATTCTTGTAACAAATGCCATTGCAGGGCTACGAGGTACTATTCTTAAGAACTTTTAAATAAAATCTAGAAGGTAACTATCAATGATAATATTTTTAAAAGAAAGCAAAGGATGGCCCAGGGAACCACGGTTTGTAACTAACTTACAGAGTTAAAATATAGAAGGAAAAATCAGAATGACTTGTTATACATTTTGTATACATTCTGTAACACCCTGGGTGTGAGTATGAACCAACATAGCATCATTAAAAACTGGTCCTAGGAGGATATTTTAAACTACAGTATAGGGTGTGAAGGAGAAGAAATAGGTATAATCTCAACTTTCCAAGGCTTTTGGTTTTTGTCCTGTACAACATATTCATTCATAAATTAGAAAAATGTTCTCTAAACCATACAGATTTGAATGGTAGCTGAAGGAATAGTGAAATAATTTATCCACTAAATTTAAAAACGTTAATAAGTCCTATATAAAGAGTGTGAAGTCTGGCTCTTGAAAGATAGGATCTGAAGCCAGCGTGACCTTGGTAAAATTGGTAAACTGAAAAAACGGTGAGAAATTATGAAGCTAAGGAAATACAAATTAACTCTTTACATACAAAATGTAGAGGAGTTGGCTATAACCAAATCTGGCAAGGGAAAACAATGCAAAATGGACGTAAATGAAAAGATAAACTTTGGCTTTAAAATTTATGCATTGTGTAGATAATTAAAAATATGTATTTGATGGGAATATACAACAAGAGCCTATTTTGAGCACTACATATATTTTTGGACTAGAGAGTGAAAGGCAGATATGACTTGAAATGAATAGCTGCAAATATGGGGGGGAAATAGAAAGCAAAGCAAGGGCAGGATAACAAAAACAGGTATAATTCAATATACAGTCTTGAAGCGTCTGACATGAGGGACATGATCATCAAATGTTGTTCTCTGTATAGAGGGCAGAACAAGAGGAGTGGGCATAAAGTATTCTGTGAGGGATTAGCTATAAGTCAGAATTTCCTGAGTGAGAGTTGTGAAATATCAAAATAGGTTACTGAGGAAGGTTATGTTGCTTCTTTTCCGGAAGGCCTTAAAAATAGAGGTGGAATCCTTGTGAAATAATTTGGGGATGGTATTATCTGAAGGAGGAGAAAATGTATGACCTTGCATGGCCTCTGCCAGTATTAATGTCTGGCATTTCTACTCTTACCTTGGTTGAATGGAAATATACATACATATTTCAACCAAAAAAAATAGATTATTTTGCTCTTTTCTAACATGGCAAAATTTAGATAAATTTTAAAATGGATCTCCTAAAGATCCAGTTTAAGGAAAGTGAAATTTCCAAGCCCATCCTGAAGTTCTCCACAATAAGTTTAGAGAAACATTTATTAAATATTTATCCTACTTTTTTAAAGGAACTGAACAGAAATTATGCTATATTCATTGTTTTCCAATTCATAAAATATATAAGACAACCATTTTTATGTAATTTTGAATTTTGGATCATCAGAAAAGTGACCAAATAATGATTTGGTATGTTAACTAGTTACTTGATGGCAATGTTCACTTTTCTAGCATGTAAAAGTGATGTCACCTCTGTACTTCTCAGAACTCTTTTATTGCCAGACTCACCAACAGGCATGAGTGACTCCGATATAAAAATTATTCCAGACGTCTCTTCACTGTGAAAGGCAATATTTGCCAACAGGTCCTTTCTTACTGGATTAGAATTTTCAGAGATTTCCTGTTTACCGAAAGCCCTCTTCAAGTCCATGGGCTATAGAAACAGCCATGTTGAGCTTTCACTTTGCCCAGTCAACGGCCCAGCATCTTAAATTGAATTCAAGCTTGAATATAATGGGTCATTGTCAATCATGGAGTTTTTGAATGGCTCTGACCCAGTGTGCTCATCAGCTGGTACAATAACATATATAAATACATAAATGAATATATGTGTACCTATATTTGTACCACAGTGCTCTCCTTATGAAAGTAGGAGAACAGTCTGATACATGCTGAAAATATACAACTATTACTTCCTCACACTATGTAGGCTCTGACAGAGCAAGGCTCTGTGATACACTGTGGAAAAACTGATGTGAACTTCTGTAATACACCAAAGTGTGTGATTTTTCTTCAACAATTATAAATATATTGCCAATTATGTCAACTGTTTTTATACAATTAATAGTATCTTTTATTAGGTGTGTGTCTTATAAAGCTGATATACATAAAATTACTTCTAAAATAATATATTTAAAGAGTGTGAATTGCATAGTTATAGCCAGAGGTCTCAAACACAAAGAATTCTAAAGAAGTAGGTAAATGTATAAAATTCTAAAGTGGAAACTGCACTGCATAGAGAAGAATGTTGTGGTAGACCATAATTTGAGGAGATGAAGGAAAAGCATAAAGAGAAGGAAGAACAAGAGGAACAGAAAGGGGAGTGGGGGTGGGTTAATGACCAAGGTAATACCAGAATGAATTAGATCTGGGTTCGAAACCTACCCAAGGTACTGTAAAGGAGAGCAAGATGACTGCCTCAAGCCTGGAGACAAGATATCTGTAATACTCTTTGTAATACTCATCTTAATCATGAATAAAGTTGACTCTCCTGACCCGTCCATCCTCAGGAAGACACCTGTTTTCATGTTTTTGCCCAGGACTCGTGATGAATATATGCTTATTCATAGACATTCACCTGGTTTCCCTTGTGAGCAACCACATTCATTTGTAGAAAAGGGGAGGGGGGAACCTGCTGATGCTGATGATATGCTAATAACAAGTAACTAACTCAAGTGTCATTCTTTTCCCCTACCTGGCATAGTGAAGTAAATTCTTTTTGCCATCAAGAATAAGAAAATGTTAGGGATGCCTGGGTGGCTCAGATGGTTAAGCGTCTGCCTTCGGCTCAGGTCATGATCCCAGGGTCCTGGGATCGAGCCCCACATCGGGCTCCTGGCTCAATGGGGAGCCTGCTTCTCTCTCTGCCTCTCTCCCTGCTCATGCTCTCTCTTTCTCTCTCTATCTCTGTGTCTCAAATGAATAAATAAAATCTTTAAAAAAAAAAATGTTAGATGAATTAAAGAACACTGATTTTTTTTAATAAAGATTTTATTTTTTTTGAGAGAGAGACAGAGATAGCAAGAGAGAGCATGAGCGAGGAGGAAAGAGAGAAGCAGGCTCCCTGATGAGTAGGGAGCCCGATGCGGGGCTCAATCCCAGGACCCTAGGATAATGACCTGAACCAAGGGCAGAAGCCTAACCGACTGAGCCACCCAGGCACCCCTAAAGAACACTGATTTCAAAAGTACTTCTCAGATTCCACTAAAACCCTCTGAACATCCCATTTTCTGCAAAGAATTTTAACTTGAAAGCACTCTCGTGAATAGTACATTGCTGCATGGAGAAGTAGCAGAGTATGTGGTTCGAGTACTGAGTCTGGGACTAGATTTATGTAGTCTATAATTACATATACCCTAACAGGAGCTGTGTGACCCTGGACAAGTAACTTAACCTCTCTGTCTTCCAGCTTTTCTTTCTGTAAAAGAGAAATGATTAAAATAGCCTTCCTCATAGGTTACCGTGAGGATTGGGGTTTGTATTTGTAAAGCTTTTGGTGCTATAGGAAGTATTTTATAATTCATAGCTATTTATTAAATTTCTAAATATGATTAGTGGTTCAAAGTGCATAATGTAACCTTAGTCTTAACTGTTTATAGTGCTTGAGGCTGATGTGAACCAACTTTTCAAAGCAAAAAGTATGGAAAAAACAATTCTGTTTACCCAGGGAATTAAACATCTTTGTCAGTTTATTTTTTCTCTAGGACTATATCTTTGGAGAAACATTTTGATGTCATTTTGTCTTACACCTTTACCAAATTTCTACCATTTAGGAACTTGAAAGAGGTCTTTAGAAATTGAACCTAGCTCCCTTTATGTATCTGAGGAAAATGAGACTCAAAACAGTTGACTGGCCCAAAGACCTGCAGCTCGTGGGTAGCAGAACCCAACCAAGAATCTGATTACAAATAGAGCTTTCTTTTCACCATACTCTACCACTTCTTGGTGCTTTGGAAATATATTGCACTAATTGCTAAATATTTTATTAGCATTTTTACTTTAAAAGAACAACAATATTCTGCACTTGATATCATGTTTGTACTTCTTTGTAAAGCTAAAAGAACAGTTTTCCATTGTTTTATCAATTATTCAACAATACTATTATGTTTTTCTTGAGCCAGGCACTGAGCAGTGTGTTGGTTTAGGGCATTTCAGTGTATTCGGTAGTCAGAGAAAACAAGCTTATTCCTTTCTTTAAAGCTAGCATTTCCCAAAACATATTCTGGATACATTTGGAAATACTCCAGATTCTGGCATCTAGCACGCTGAAAAATATGAAAAGTCCTGCAGCAAAGAAACTTGTTCTCTCAATTTTTTTTTTTTAATTTCCTGACTTTTTTTTTTTTTTTTTAAGAATAGCTTGTTATAATCCTTACGAACCACTGATCTTTGGAATCCAGGCTGGGATTTCTAAGGAGAGTCATGGGCTTGCTTCCACTGATGGGTGCTTTCTTTTAGATCCTAATTTTCAGAGAATCAGGATTTAAAAACTTCATTTCAGTAAACTTCTGATCTGTGGTAGCATGGTCTTTTTTACAGGGGAAGTACTGTAATACTTTCCATGTATTAGTATCTGCCAAGGATGATTGGGCTATCCTTGAAAATAGCCTGGGACAGAATGTGTAGACATGCTGAGATAAGGAGCCCCCTGCCAGGCCTTCAGCGTAGGAACCAACTTAGCTTACCCCAGGCCCACGGCCGGCCCACGCAGCACACTTGCCCTGCCTGGGTGTACGGAGGAAACATTCTGTTCGTCTGAGAACACCTCTATTCCTAGCTCTTTGACAGTTTCACTTTCCATATCCCCTCAGTTTTAAACATGTGGGAAAAGAGATAAAGGAAGGTGATGAAATGAAAAAATGGAGTGGGGAAGGCTACAAAGAGAGAGAAGAAACTCAGATTTACATGCCTGCTTTGCATGCAATCATGACTGGGTTTAGGAGAGGGAGGTGAGTGTCCTCCAAAGGTCATTTTACAAGATAGGAAGGGAGATGAGTATGCAGTGTGAAACATTGGTTAACATTGAGAATCGAATCAAACACTATGCTGATTTTTATTAGAATAAATACATTATGATTCATTTAGGGAAGGAAAGAACATTTTGATTTAAAAAAAAAAAACCTTTTCAAATTTATGATTCTTTTTTGGGGCATTAGATCAACTATAAATGATAATAGATCAGTGTTAACTTAGGCTTCATGGTAAATTATACAACTTACCCTATTTTAAAACTTATAAATTATGTTCACTATATAGGAAATAAAAAGAAATTAGTGCAGTACATGATCAAATTTATGCTACTCCCCCCAAAAATCACAGGGGAGGGAGAACTGAAAGTATATACCCATTATTTCTTAAATAAAGTTTGGTTGCATAGGAAATTTTGACCCCTCTCTTTACTTAAAATACTGGTTTTTCGTTAGACATTTCTATTTAACAACTTTTAAAATTAAAGTTTGTCTACTGCCTTTTGCTGTAATTTCTTATTTATTAAAATTCACAATCCTTGATTTTGTATTTTTCCTCTTAAAAATGCTTTAATTTAAAAAATACTAGATGATTCAATTTGTCTATTCATTCCAAGTTGGAAATTAATCTGTTTGGCTTGAGGCTACATAGCTTACTCTCATTAGATGGGTATGTCCAAAGATGTGAACATTTCCCATACAGTGAGACACTGGGATTTTCAAATATCGCTGAGATCTTAATCAAAACTGTGCTGATTGCTTGGGAGTTGGGTCCTGTGAGAGAGGAAATAAATCAACCTACCCCCGTGACTCAGGTACATTAGTAATGTTGTAAGATTGTTTATTTCTAAAAGAAAGAAGGTACAGTTTAAAATATATATTTCTATATTTCACATTTGCAAAAGTTTTACATTGTATTTGTCAGATTGTTCATGGAACTATGCATATTTAACACTGCAAAAGGAACTTTTATGCCCAAGAACTATTTCAATCAGTGGACACTGATTTAATGAAATGTCCTTTCACACCTTTCACATCTTTGGATTCAGTTCATATCAGTTTAGAAAACTTTTGCATTATACTCTATTATCGGTGCTTCAAAGTATTTATAATTTTTATGAAATTATACAATACTGAAATGAAGAAAACAATTTTACACAATTAATTTATGAAATTGAATTGCATCCAGTTGAATTTTTACAAATGAATATAGTGCTGTTTTTTATTTAAGCCTCACAACCTTATCAAAGAATATAAATGTTATTATTCCCATTCTGTAGATGAGGAAATTGAGGTTTCGGAAACTATGGATTAGCCGTTTGTAGCAACCATGACAGGCAGAGAATTCATGGTGTAATCAAGCTGGAGTCGTCATCCTCCAAATACTGCCTGGCTCCATCCGTGTTTTCGGTCTGTCCTCAGATGTCATCTTCTCAGATGTCATCTTCCCTCAGCACTGTCCACCTCTGCCCTTTCCTGCTCAGGCACCTCCTTGCCTGTACTACTGTGGTATTTTCTTTCTGTATCTATAATCATCATATTAGTGCTCTTCTTTATGGCCTCTCTCTCCCTTTAAAATGTAGGTTTCGTGAACACCACGACCTTGTTTGTTTTGTTCACAGCGGTGTCCCTGGTACCTGGCATCATGCTTGACACATTTATGTCTCTGTAACTTAAGACCAGACTTTTTCATTGTTATCTGTAAGATTAAGCATCATGATCTTGGCTCATAGTCTCCAATGACATCAGTGTCACCAGGATTCGATTTGCCCACATGGTCCAAGCTAAAGTTTAGTTTAAATCTCTGAGGAGAATATACCACGTACATTCGGTTGCACGTAGTTCATCTGCTCCAAAGCTGTAGCAGGTAGTCTGTAATACATCGTGCTAGGAGATACGTACCGCATACGTGCGCCAGAGTCTCATTTCTCACCTTTAACCGTCAGCATTCCTGACCAACAACCCTGACAGAAGTTCTGAAGTATGAAAACCGTGTGTTACACAGCCCTAGTGTGTTTTACAGCAAGCAGGGCTATCATGTAGAGTCCTCTTGTCCTGGAGTTTTGCGCAGATAAAGGGAGGATATAGTTTTGAGAGGAATGCTCTAACTACAAAGTGCATCCTGAAGGCCATTTAGCTCACAATGAAGGTCTGTGTTTTAAAATAGCACTATAACAAAGTAACTACAGAGTTTTGGCAAGGGCTTCAACTATTTATAGAACTAAGTAAGGCATAGTAAATAATACCACAGTACCCAGTTCTCCCTTGCCATAACCCCAAACTTATGAGAAGCACTGTAATTATATTTTTCTACTTTAAAAAAAATCATAGTAGCCATTATCAGTTTAACCATACGGAAGCTCAGGCTGAGATTTCTTTTTTAAATGCATAGTTTTGATTTTCAACAGCTGCACTGGGTCTTTAATCATATATTATCTTTATGAAGCCTTTTTCTAACATATGTTAATTGGCTGTTTTCTGTGACAAATTATGAGCTCTTACTTTGATGAGGTTCAATTGCAATCATGTTGAAGTCGAGTACGTAGAGTTTCCACCCCTGCTGGCTCCTCAAACCACTACAAACATCCGCACGTCACTGCAGTGCTGAGTAATGGCAGGATTTGGGCTGGCTGATTTCACTACAGATTTTTTTTTCCACAGGATATTTTCAGCTTCTTTGTACTAAATCTGTTGCAGGGTTTGCCCTTTTTAGCAGAAGCATGCTCTAAAATTAACATCAAACCTTATTGGAGATTACTATAATACAGTGAGAAATATTTCATAATACAACACCCCAGCATCTGTTTTGCATTGCCAAAATTTTAGTATATTTATTATACATTTTTTAAAGTTAATCAGTTGTTAGGTTGTTAGTATTTTCTAAATCATCAGCATTTTGTAATAAATATTTTGAATTTTTCTCTTTTGAAGAGAAGGACGGTTATTTATTGAGTAGATGACTATTTAGCTGTCATAAAGAAAAGGCACGTACCATTTTTTCTAGGTGTTTCCAAATGTCAGTATGTTAAAGATTCTATTATATTTTCTTTTTTCTTTGTAGTTACATCTGTTGGTCAAGGAATAAAAGGAATTACATGTTCCGTCAAGGTTAATGTCCAATAAGATGCATAGCATCCATTTCAGTTTTCTATCCTAATGTCAGTTTTTAATATATGATTAGGATGAACATATATGTTCTAATCCATCTGCTCTGAGAACTGTGACAGATAGCCAGCATCAGATACCAACAGATGATCAGCGATAGCTATTATTAGAATAGATGTAAAAATACAGCACATTTGTTTATATTCTCAGAAAAGTAGTCAAGATAATTGATTAAGGCCTTCAGAAACTGTGTCAAACACCAGTCATACTGAGATTAGTTTAACTGTGTTTCTGCCCTGACATCTAAGGTAGAGGACTCTGTAAAGTGTGGTTCTCCAAACCCAAAGCTAGGGGTCAAATTTCCATACAGGTATTAGCGTTTAGAATAAGATGAGCCAGATGTGGATAGGAGCTACTCCTCCTCATGAGGCTGTTTTTAATCAGCCATTTCCCTGGAGTAGCACACAATCAATGAGCTCTAAATCCTGAGGCTACCTGCATTCATAGGAAGGCCTGCGAACATCATTACAGAACTTACAATTGAGCATATGTGAAAAAATTAGAGCAGAAATTAAGGGTAAGAAAGGTTAACTTCAGAAGTCTTACTTTGGTACTGCTCTTTTAGAAGGTCTTAAAGAGATAATTCAAAAAAATTTTTTTAAAGAATATTAAACCCCACTAAATGCAGATACTACTCTATTAAAAGATCACTGTAAATAAACCAAGGGAACGTTATTATCGATTTATGCTAGCCAGAAGTGTTTGAATATGTATATTATTTTGAGAAGGTACATGTGTCGATTTCAGCATGAGTAAGTAAATCTAAAGTGGGTTGTTGGTTGCTTTTGGTTTTGTTTTGTTTTGTTTTGTTTTTTTCATTAATAGTACTACGGCTAGAGAGCATGGCTTTAGGAACGCTGTGTGATATACTTCAGTATGACTGCAAAGTCAATTGATGCACTGTGTCTTAAGCTAGTGTACACAAGGAAATTTAGTTCCACTTGATAAGACACAGACTTAATTGGCTTTAAGAAAATAAACCAAGGTAAAAAATGACGTGCAAATGAAACAGAGAACTGGGTACTTGACGGTATGGAAGCCCGTGAGCCATGTGGCTTAATTGGGGCCAGTTGGGATCATTTAATGATTGCTGTCAGAAGATCAGATTTAATTCTCCTTATAAGAAGACCACAGTGGGATAGAGTGAAACAAATTGTCATCAGAGGTTTCAGATGAACAAAGCCTTAATTAGGTTGATTAGGATGCTGTAAAAGAGATGAAGAGAATAGAAAAATTGATGAATCACTGGTTTCCATGTTGAGCCACATGTAACAGCAAGATCAAATATCTATATTTTGAGAGACATTATTACAGTATTTTGAATATTACACATATCAGATGGAAGGCTTTTGTGTAAACTTTCTAAATTTCTGAAGTTCAACTAGAGACAAAGATAAATGACATTCATTGGAAAATACTGGGTGATTTATCAAGCTTAATGTATAACAAAAACATTGACAGGAGGACAGTTGTATTTCCATTTAAAGCTCATCTTTAAATATTAAATAAAGAGGGGAAAATAAATAACAACAGAGGCAAATTATTTTTAAGGACATAATTTTGAATTGTTTAACATATATTTGAATACAGAATGAAACAAAGCCTTTACTTAGAATGTCCTGTTAACCATTCATATCACAATCTTAGTAATACTGTGACTACTTACTGGTTATAATACTCATGACTACTCAGGTAGTCATGTACTCTTACTGTTTTATCATCACATTATGAAAGACTAAAATGTGGTTTTTCAAACATTTGCTGCAGTTTTGCAGGAAAATGTTCTCTCCACACACACCCATACACACACACTGATGTATCGGTAAGGCTAAAAACTGGGTCCAGTACATACAGGTTTTTGAGAAAGAGATTTATAGACTCTTTCCATTTTAATAATGAAATATGATACATTAAAGATTAAGAAAATAATGAACATAAAATTTTTTTCTGACAGGATTATGAGATGCCTGGGAATTCAGATTTTATTATAATAAGATGATAATGTATAATAGCAGCATCTCCCCTTTCAAGCCTAGCTTGATTTGGGGCTGACAATTTTGTGTTCACTGATATTGGTGTTGTATAGTGCTTTACTTGCTTTGTTCAATAATAGCAACAAAAAATCCAGCTGCATATCCTTACTGAGAGGTTACAGCTGGGGAACAGAACACAATCTGTGGTGCTAAATAGTAGCTCTTGCTTTGTGATGAGACAGTGCAGGATTTACCTTTGTGGTAAGCTCTGCCACATCATTAAGTGGCCTTTGAAAGAAAACATGGTGGCTGCACTGTTGTGAAAAATTAGGAAAACAAAGGCATGGTAGAACCACGAATTAATTACTTAATATGATATGGAAAGACAAAAAACTGTGGTGTGGTTCAACAGCATGAGGCTCTTGACATATTTAGACCATTTGGAGTTTTTTTTTTTTTTTTGGCATGGGGAATGGAGAATGCTGTTTAAGCTGCATTATGAAAAAAATGTTCGAGACAAAATATACCATGGAAAACCATGACAGGAAAGCTGTGCTTCCCCCGTATTTAGTAAATTGTTTCTGATGCAACACAGTTGTTTAAAGGTATGTGTCTCCTAAATTCTAGAACTGTGTAAATAAAATGATTTATGTCAGTGATAATGGCAGGTTAGGCCCACTTATTAAATTAATTGCAGAGGTTTTCAAAACGAGTTCCTTTTTAGCCTTATTATATTTCTGACATACATTTCATCTCCTTCTGTCCTTGGGGAAAGATATTAAAGTAGGACTAGAAGCATTAATGTAGAGTTTTCAGCAGCCGTGGTCATTGGGAAAATTGATATATTTCCCTAGTTATTTCTACTTTTGCTGCCTGAAGCTCTTCCATGACTGATACTGAAGAGAAACTTCTTAATTTTTATAACACTATAAATTTTTTCCTCATATAATGATTATTGTTAAGGAATAAATGAAGCATTACCTGTTAGAACTTGCTCATCATTAGCTTTGCAAAGTGAAGTCTTCATGGTATATGTAAGGTCTTTGATTCACTTGGTAGCCTCATAGTATAATATGGTTTTCATTTTATGTCTCAAAACTGAAGCAGTCTTACAAGTAGTAGGTCACGTTCCCAGTACCGCTATAGACCCACTTCACCTATAATACCACCTTTAATGACCATAGCCATCCTGCACATCAGGAAGTTTGTTCCCGGGGCACCTGGGTGGCTCCCTTGGTTAAGCATCCTACTCTTGATTTCAGCTCAGGTCATGATCTCAGGATTGTGGAATCAAGCCCCATGCAGGCTCCACACTCAGCAGGGAGTCTGCTTGGGATTCTCTTCCTCTCCTTCTGTCCCTCGCCCCGCTCTTGCTCGCTCTCACTCTCTCTCTCTCTAAAATAAATAAATAAATCTTTTAAAAAAAGAAAGTTTGGGGGCGCCTGGGTGGCTCAGTTGGTTAAGCATCTGCCTTCGGCTCGGGTCGTGATCCCAGCATCCTGGGATCAAGCCACGTATCAGGCTCCCTGCTCAGTGGGGAGCCTGCTTCTCTCTCTCCCACTCCCCCTGCTTGTGTGCTCTCTCTCTCTCTGTGTTAAATAGATAAAATCTTTTTTAAAAAAGTTTGTTCCTAACTCGTTGTAGGGAACAACAAGCTGAAGTTCAGACCTGAGCTTCCTAACTTCAAAATTCTTTCTGCTTCCACTCCTCAGTATAAATTACTCTTCTTCCATATATGAGGTGCTATATAAATATGACAAAAGATTAAGTGAGGTTATCAGCCTGCTTCTATATATACGAAAATGTTCTCAGGAGTGGTCATTAAAAATAACAACTGAAGAAAACACACCTGAGAGATGAGAATCTTAAAATCATTAATCAACTAAGTTATTAGCTCCTACTATATAGGTTTGGCAGTGGGATAGATACTGGGAATACAAAAGTGGGAATACGAAAGTGAGACAAAACAGAGTTGGCTCACAGATGTTGAAGAAGACAGGCAATTTCAATTATGACAAGTGCTACAAAGGAAGACATGGTGCTCTGTGTCTTAATGGGGGATTTGTTGCAGTCAAGAAAAGATGGAGTGCTTCCTGAGGAGGTGAAATTAGAGCTGAGATGGAAAGGAAAGGAAGAAGTTAAGGAGGCACAGAGAGGAAGAAGGAACATTCCAGGCAGAGGGAATTGCACATGCAAAGGCCCTGTGATAGGAAGGAGCATGGCATGTGTGGAACAGACAGATGACATTATTATTTGTGTGTGATATTATGTTACATAGACTTGAAGATGACTCAAAATCCCATCATACTAACATTAAATTGAAATGAATTGAGGAAATAACCTTGTGTTTGGCATGATGGTACTTATCCAGTGGTAAATAATGGTTGTTTTTTTATTATCTTTAGAAGAGTAAGTTTTGGCTATGTGTCTAAAATGAACTCAGCTTGCATTCATAGCTAGGGTAACATAACATGCTATATAGAACATCATAAACTTAGAGAGAAGTAGAAGAATGACTTTCAGGACCAAGGAAATATCCCCCAATTCGTAAGACATCACATAGTTGAGTAACGGTAAGAATAATAATTATTATATCTTTTGAAGTTCAAAATACCTCTTAAGCAGAAAAAAAAAGTAAAAGTTCTACTTGTTGCTTTTAACCAAAATATAATTACATGTCTCATATGTCTTTCAAATATATCATAAGGTAGAAAGTTAAGTGTATCTAGATGTACCATAATGAGCAAAGTTTTCCACTTAAAATAATATTGGATCATTTAATTATCTGAATTAGTAATACCGGGCTTGCAGCAGCTGGGCTTAATATCATTTTTGTCCCTTACTAAGAATCCAGTTTGTATTTATTTAACAGTATTTCTTGTGTGATACAGTGTTCTTGGTTTTCAGCCTTGAGTTTTTATAAAACATTATATGGAGATGCTAGTGTTTGAATATGTGAGTCAGTGAAGAAGTTATTTGCTAATACTAGTAAAAGAAAACCAGAATTCTTTCTTTGCAAATTGACATCACATATTTTAATGTTTTATCATTATTCATGGGCTGTTTTTGTTTAAGTGACTGCATTGTGCTTATCATAGCAAATACATGCTTTGTAAAGATAAGTTTAGCAGAAGAGAATTAATTTCTTCCCACATCTTTTAATGTGGCATGGCAGTCTTACTCTACGATCAAAACACATAACTGAAGGTTGTGTTTAATTTCTAAATCAAAGTGTTGTGGGAAGATGATTGAAATCTGAAGATGACTCAGATCCACTTGATATGTGGTTTTCTTCCTACAGAAAACTTATGGTAGACTGCCATTTCCATGTTAGAAGGAACCTAATAGTGACGAGATTGAAATAAATAGTTTCACTATGTACTGAAAGTTTATGTTAGTTTCTTTGGTTCTTACTCTGAATTTTTTAAAAGAACTTTGAGACCTTCAGTAACATAGGCATCTATTCTCCCCACCCACTATATCTTTTTTTAAACTATGGGTACAAAGAAGTAACCAATGTGCCTTACTAACAAACACTGATATATTTTGGGGGGCAGTTTTTGGAATTCTTTTTTTTTTACCAAAAATAAAATTTATCCAATTGGCATTGGCTCTTTGTCTGTATAGAATTCATTTGCCTCAAAAAGTAAATTATGATTATATGGCTGCATTAGCTGTGTCAGATGATTTTTGTGAGGTAATAAAGGTAATTATGATATATCTCCTACTTCACCGAAGTTAACTTGTTTGTTTTCTTATTTTTATTTCTTAAAGAAGTCATACAAAATATTAACCTAGAACTGAAATGGATTTTTCTTAGGTGTTTTAAAACTAGAAATAAAAAATTGCATCCCCATGTCTGGATTTCTGTCATTGTCCCTTATCTGAACCTCTCAAAGGCCTCTCTGTGTGTGCTGTGCAGCACAGCACACTCAGACAGTTCTGCTCAGAGAAGGAAGTGAAGAGTTTTGGTTCCCATTTTACACTTCTGGAACAGTTTAGGGAAGGAAGCACCTTTACACCTTTTATTGTTCGTGGTTGCTGACATCATATCCTTCCCTGACCAGTCTGTGCGTGTTTCCTGCCATTCTGTCAAGATTCTTCTGTGTTACAGGGAGGGATTTGTGGGAGGGAGGGAGGGAGGGAGGGAGGGACAGAGGGAGGGAGGGAGGGAGGAAAGGAGCGAGAAAGAGTGAGGCAGGGAAGGGGGGAGGAGGTATGTGTCACTCAAGGGAACTTGTTTGTAAATGAGAGAGCTGGGGTAGGAGAATGATCTTTAGCATCTGTCCACAAGAAATTCTTCTCAACTTGGGTCTCAAAACCACTTTGCCTTCATCTGTCGGCTTATGCCAAACTCAAAGTGAACAGAAGCCTGCCATAATGAAGTTCCCCTTTTTAGTAAGCAGCCTGATTTTATTTTTCTTCTATTTAGGTTGACAAAAAGAAAAAAAAAAGGCAGAAGACTGTAGCTCTATAGAGTGTAACTGTGGTAGAGCATTTCTTTTTCTTTTTTTAATTACTGATTGTTTCTATGTAGCTCTGTCATTTTCCAAGAATGCTTCTTTCATGTGGAAAGAAGTAGCGGCAAGGCTGCTGGAATTATTTTAAGCTTATGGTTGATTGTACATAATGAAACTTCTCAGCATAACTTGAAATTCTACTACATGTAGTTTAGCTATTCTTTTCTTCGTATACATACAAAACAAATTTTAAAAACTACTAAAGTTATTTAATCTCTTTTTCAGCTTCTCTAGGCCTCCTACAAATTAATACTTAAAACTGACCTTACAATACAATTTTTGCATAAAAATCAGCTTAGAGAAGTACTTACACTAAGGAAACTACTACTGAGCTATTGTTGACCTTCCTAACTCTTTGAGTTTTTACTGACAGCCTTGAAATGTGGTGATCCATAATCAAATGTTCTAAGGCACATTTCGTGACGTATTTTACTTCATGAAAAAATCACATCATCATCACGTAGTTTTCTGCATATGTACATAATAATATCAGGTTTTGCATTTTAAAAATGTTCAGAAGGCTACACTTCAAGAAATAATTCATTTTTATGGAAAACAAGAAAATATTTTAATTTTACTGAAATTTAAGCTTGTTTCTCTTTACATTACCTTGCATATTTCAAAAAGGAAAATACATCTAATGGCATTTTCACTGACTGTTTTATATATATGTATTTGATATACGCATACAAATTTTTTCAGGCAAAATATTTCCCATCCTTTTTTAAGAATTAAAAAAAATCCTTGCTCTGCTCTTTTTAAAAAGTGTCTCTCCTTTCAAAGTTGTGAAATACGGGGTGGTGATATGTACGAACTCTTCTAAGTTTGGCTCATGAGGAGTTCTCTCTCTGCCTTTCTGAAGAGACTTTTCTCGAGGGATGCTTCTCTACTTGTTTGGTTATTTGTATTTTGAAACCAGGATCTGTAGAAGTTCTCGTCTTCCCCGCCTTGTCACCACACTCTAATCTGTTCACCCTGACCTTCCACCTTAAAGTGAATAAGCGCTTAGGCAGGCATAGTCCTGTAAGCCGATAGTGCCACCGGCCTTAGCCAAATGAAAAGAAAGGAAATTGTCCCATATGTGTTTGCTGTGGATCCATGGGTTGGCTTTTCTGTGACAGAGGAAGCCTGTCTGTTTCTTTGGGGTCTTGCACATGCATGGGAAATGCCATTCTAACGTGCCGCTTGCTTCTAAGGTAAGACTATAGGAAACACAGGAAAGTTGCCCAGATGAGTGATATTTAAGACAGTTTCTAAAAATAAATAGATGGACAGTGTGTGGCAACAGGGAATATATAATGCGGTTGTGCTTCGTGAATGTTTCATATTTTAATGTGATTTTAATGTCTTATTATAGCTAATTTTTTCATGTGTATTTGTCAAATGTGTGTTATTTACATAACTCTTTAAAACTTTTGAACTACTTCCAACATTTTAAAATTGCCGCTGGAGTAATAATTTTTGATGAGCACTGTGTGGTCATGATATTACTCAACATATATAGTATTCCCAAAGGCACAACTGAGCTGCAGTTTCATAGAAAGGCATTGGGCAAAAGAGAATGGATGGTCTTAGTATTTAAGCAGCACTTAATCCACCAGAACTAATTATATCATAATAGCTTCTGCAATTAGATAATCACAGAAAATTTTCATTTAAAGAAATTTACTCAAGGTGATAAAGAATTTAGAAATTAAATTAAAGAAATCAAAAGACAGCTGATGATCTGACCAAGTGTATAACAGCTTTCCTGTTCCAATAACTTTGAACTGAAGCCAAATAATCTATTAAATAGCCAAGACATTGGCTTAACATTACATAATACATGTGGGAATTTCTCAGGTCCCTGATCAGACACCAACTAAAACAGGGAAATTCTGAGCAATGCGTAAAGTAGTAGCATTCTTTGACATAAAACTGGATAGAATAATTGAAGCTGTTGCATACAAATGAAGAATCCAATGTGGAATGCTTTCTTGTTAACTTCCACATTTCACGGCAATTCATTTTCATTATGTTCAAGTGTTTTCAGATATAATTTAAAACAAAGTAAAATATATACTTTTAATACTAGGGTTCTCTGGGTTTATTTTATATTATTGATGATCATTTCTTTAATTTTAATTCATGACCTAAAGGTATCTAGTATATAATACCAGGCTTCTGTAATTTTGTATCTTACTCACCAAAGACATATGATATGTCTTTTTAAAATATTTAAATTTAGAGAACTGAGGGCTTATTATAAAAAGTGTAGTTATAAAAAAAAGTATCATTATAAATGGAGTAATACTCTAATTTTTTGCACCATTTCTTTTCTGTGAATGATTATCTTTTTTGATTCTTGTATTCAAGATATAGCTTAAGGGCTTTCAAGAGGAAAAGGAGATCTCACTGCTGATAGCTGCTTATTATGTAAGATTAAATATCCCATATTATTTTTACAGTGTTCTCATGGCAGTGACTTTTTAAAAATAAGATTAAAGGATTTAGATTTAAATTAGTTGACATTTACATATATCAAATAGCACTTTCATAATAGTCCATCCTATTTGCATAACGAGGGGACGTTATCACCTCTGCTGTCAAAACACGAGATTGTTTTCCCTTCAGAAATGAATTAGCTGCCCTACTTAGCATACACAGGTACATAAAGGTTCATTAACTCTCTGATTTAGGTAATTTTTCATAATAGAAGGGTGAAAATAGTCACCTAATTTCATTAAAAAATATTAAGGAACTCGTTGCAAAAGATACATTTCAAGTGTTGGGCTTTCAAGTATAGTTTTTGTCATTTAAATGACTTGTTAAATTACTTATGAGATTATTTTAATTATAAAAACAAACCGTTCCTATTTGATATGCTCCTGCGTGGGATATACTATGTGCTTTTAGTACTTATTTTCATTCATTTGATTGGCTTACTTTCATATAGTTCTCTTTTTTAAAAAATTAGAATATGATCGCTCTTACGAAACCGCCTCTCTGTTAAAGTGGTATTTAATTTTTCTCTTTTGTCCAGCAGGAACGAATGCAGGAATTTGGGAACTGAGCAGTGCAAGTGCTGAAGAAGGAGATTTGTTTGGAGGAAACAGGAAGGAGAAAGAAAAGGAAGGAAAAAATACATAATTTCAGGGACGAGAGAGAGAAGAAAAACGGGGACTATGGGGAGAAAAAAGATTCAGATTACGAGGATTATGGATGAACGTAACAGACAGGTGAGTGGGGTAAACTTTTTCCTGTATCATTATTTACATGGACTATTTATTACATTGTCCCCAGGTATTTTAAAGATACTGAAAACATTTTGAACTTACAAACATCCATTAAGAGAAGTTTTAGTGAATTAAATGTGGCCAGTTTAAATGCTAATATTCTATCATATGTAAAGGGGAAAAAAATTACCTTGTCTGTTAGAGAAATAGTTTACACATTCATGATTGTTCACTTTTTATTTCAACATAAATTTTGAATGGGAACTGTACTTCTGTAATACTAATAGCTTAATAATTAAGAGTTAATAAGCATAACATTGCTACACTGCATGCATCATCAAACAAAGATATTCTTATATGCATGGAAACAAGGCCTTTTGTGGTCATCCATTTAAAGGTTTAGAATATAGGCTTATAAAAATAGCTTTCATTGTATTCACAGTAAAAGAGACTTTGAAATGTATTCAAAATATTTAGCATTGTGCTGACAACAACAACGAACACCCTCGCCAAATATTAGTAACTTAAAACATATAGGCAAAAACTATTAGTTAATTCACACCATCTTCTTTAAACCATGAATTTTATAAACAAAGAGGCAGATGATGTTACAATTTTTTTTCTACAACTCCATTGATAATGCTGTATGATCCCATTAATGTATCCTAAAGATTTTATATATCCAAATGCTCTATTCAGCAAAGACTTGTATATCCTGAATATCTGTGATTTGACTATTTTTCTTCACACTTGGGGAGAGTGCATTTAGTTAGGTGATACAAGGATAGCTGGGTGGTTTGTATGCATTCTAATGTTAAATAACAAAATATGGGAGAAATTACAGTACTGCCAGATCCCAACCATTACAGATGGATAATGGAACCTGCAAAACAGGCATTCCTTGACCATGGGAGAGAATGTTTTACCTGTTGGCCATTTACTCTGAGGAAAGCTAAGAGGATAGCCTTGGAGATGCCCTCACCAGACTCATTTTCCCCAAATAAAGACACTCTATCTCTCCGGTTGTCCCTTTCTGTCTTTTTGGAACTGCAAGTGAGACTAGAACTGATTTGTGGTTTCAGTTTTTTTATATTTTTTCCAGTTTTATTGAGAAGTAATTGACATACATCACTGTGTAATTTTAAGGTATACATTGTGTTGGTTTGATTTACATATATTGTGAAATGATTACCACAATAGGTTCAGCTGACACCCATCATCTCATATAGATACAATAAAAAGAAAAGAAAGAAGAGAAAGAAAAAAAATTCTCCTTGTGATGAGGACTCCTAGGATTTACTCTCTTAGCAACATTCCTGTATATCATACATTGGTGTTAACTATAGTCACCATGTTGTACATTACATCCCTAGGACTTATTTATCTTGTAACTGGAAGTCTGTACCTTTTGACCACCTTCATCTGTTTCTCCCTCCTCCCACCCTCCCCCTCTGATAATCTCAAATCTGATCTCTTTTGATGAGTTTGTTTGTTTTTTAGATTCTACATATAATTGAGATCATACAGTCTTTTCTTTCTCTGTCTGACTTATCTCACTTAGCATAATGCCTTCAAGATTCATACATGTTGTTGCAAATGGTAGGATTTCCTCTTTTTTATGGCTGAATAATGTTCCATTGTGTGTGTGTGTGTGTGTGTGTGTGTGTGTGTGTATAACCACTTCTGTATTCATTCATCCATCAATGGACACTTAAGTTGTTACCTGTGTAAATTATAATGAACAGAAGTTGTTCTTTATGCCATCAAAGCCAGTATGTCATTAAGAGATAAAGAAACTTTTTAGATTTTCAAGTTTATACCCCCTTAAATTATTGTATTTAAGGTACGTATGACTTGAACTATTTTTGGCTGAAAATTGAGCTAAAGGATAAATAAAGGTTTATGATGGATTTCTTTATTGTTTTCCTACACATTGTTTATTGCTATGGGTCAAGCCAAAAAGTAGTAATTCTGTCAATATAAAACCACAATATTTTTTAGTTGGCTTATAACTTGAAATTGAAATTAAGATTGAAATATTGAACACCATGTACCATTGACTATTTAGACCCGATTATTTGGACTAGAATCTATTTTGAGTGTAGTTAGAAATTATATGGCTTAGTACCTACATTTCATTAATAATGCCAGGTAATTTTTAGGTTCATGAAATTCACTGTATCTTCCTTTTGCTTACAAAGAGAGAAAAAAATTTCTGTAGGTTGAATTCATGAGTTTTCATCATGCTATATAAAGGAACATAAAACTCATAACAGGGGTGCAAGAATTTTAGCACATGGTTTTGAGCTAATAATTGAACATCTTTTCTTAATTTAAATATGGTTGTGTCTACAATTGTTGTTACTCTCATCCATGTCAGAAGTCGTCATAATTTTAGGAGAAGAAAAATTGTTTGAATTCTGTTAAATTTAGATTTTTTTTTTAATGTTGAAGGTGAATTCCTTGATTTTATTCTATAGAAATTTCAGATCTATGTAGTCTTCTCCACACTTTAGGTACACTCATCCTCTTAAATTGATTTGGTAAAATTGAAAACTGCCATGTTTTAATGTATATTTCAGTGATTATTTTAGATGGCTATTGACAGTCCCCAACATCCATCGACTTATAAATGTTTGTTATGTGTACCACTCACCTACTACAAGAGCGGTCATGAGAACCTAAAAGATGTAGGTCACTTCTATAATCAACACTAGCAAACCGGCAGGAGCAAATCATCCCAAGTGTGGAGGCACCCCCAGCCTGGGCTTCCTTTAAACTATGTGTTCACAGGTTGAAAAGAAAAATGTTAACTGTTTTGCTCTTTTTGAAGCTTCCACCACTGCAGACTCCCTAATAGAACCTCACACAATGGTTCAATGTCATCTTTTCTTAAAAAGTACTAGAAGTCTGCTCTGCCTTTTCAGGTGTTTATTTGGCTATACAGAAAACAGGGTGTGTTTTTACAGAATAAGAAATAGAGACTTGAAAGTGTGAAATGAAATATTACAAAGCTGTTGTATAAGTTGAATATCATTAAGAACTAACACTGCTATAAAACAGAGCAGCTATCTGTTTAAATTGAATTTTGCCCTTCCTCTCCTTTTCATAATGGAAGTAAGGAGAACAACTAAAATTCAGAAACTCCAGTTGTATACATAAAATAGTTTAAGAGAAGGAAAAAAATTAACAGCTCTTTTTATTGTTCAAAATTTGTCCAGAGTTTCTGAGTTTATGAAAACTACTTATTTCTCAATTTCTAACTTAAACTGGTTGGATTACTTAAGCTAGCTTGTTAAAATAAATAAAATCATGAATTTTTAATTTATCTTAAAGAAATTTCCAGTTAACTTAATAAAAGCAACATGTACCAAGAATTACATATGTATTATTTCATTTAATTCTTATTAACCCCATTTACAGTTGAATAGTTCATTTATTTATTAAATCAACAAATAGTATTAGATTGCAATGTGCCTGACAATAAGTACTCAGTGGTAAATCAGACGAATCTCATACAGTTTTATCATCTGCCACAGAAGTCAGCAAACTTTTCCTGTAAAGGGCCAAATAGCAAATATTTTTGACCTTGTTATAGCCATACGGTCTTTGTCTCAACTACTCACCTCTTCCCTAGTCACGAAAGCAGCCATGGACAATGTGTAAATGAATGTGTCTGTGTTTGAATAAAACTTTACTGACAAAAACGGGACGGGCTGTATTGGGCCTGTGGGCCAGATTTTGTAGATCCCTGGCTTAGTGGGATGAAGCAGACATGAGATATGCAAATATATAATAAAAATGTTGTAAATAATGTGCTATGAGTGAAATTATCAAACTATTAACAAGAGGTGCTTTATTTAGATTGGGGATTAGATGAAGGTCTCTCTGAGGAAATGCTAAAAGATGGGAACTAAGACATGAGTCAGAGTTAGGCAGGTGACAACATTCCAGATGGAACAATATTTGCAAAGCTCCTTAAGAACGGAAAGAGCTTGCTAAGGAGCCAAGGGAAAGCTCGTGGAACTTGAGTCTGATGTGTATGACTTTAGAGAGATGAGAGAAAAGATTAGATGCAAGGCAGGGCCCAGATCATGCAAAGCTTTGAAGTTAGATAGTAATACTAGGTGGTGGCCAAGATTTGGAGCCCACATCTTTCAGATTAAAACAAAACAAAACAAAACAAAACAAAACATGCTTTTCTCAATTATGTCATGTTGCATCCTGTGTAATATAATGGCTAAGAGCATGGTTTTGTGTCTTTGCTTTTTCCCAATTACATCATACTGCATCCAGGATAACATAATGGTGAAGAGCATGGTTTTTAGACACATATGAACCTAGCTTTGGTCCCAGTTCTGCCCACCTACTAGCTGTATGACCCTCCAGCAAGTGACTTAACCCCTCTGAGCCTTATCAGTTCCCTCATCAGTAGAGTAAGGGTTAAAAAATAGTACCCACCTCATCAGGTCATTGGGATAATTAAATTAGGGGATAAATGTAAAGCATCTAACATATAATAAATGCCCAATAAATGTACCTATTAGCTGTTCCTATTAAGACTCAGGCTCTCTAAACCATTAGCTGTTATAAGTTAATGTGACTTCCGTCAAAGCAACTCCTGCTCTGTGTCATACCTAAACCTTCATTTCAAGAGGGTTTTACCTTTAAAAGGCTATCGGGGAGCTGGAAGGAGAAATGGAACAGAGCAGAGCAGGAGCACAAAGGAGGCTTTGGAAGCTCACGAGGAGCAAGAGAATCCTTTCAGGGATTCTTGTGATGGCAGAGGATGGCTTGTGGACCCAAAGGAAAATCACAGACATTTGCAGAGCAGGGCTTTTGACAAGGATGGGAAGAAGTAGTTTTCCAAGTTCTAAGCTTGTGGGACTTATTTTCCAATTATGTTACTGACCAAGTTGTTTTGAACTACTTATCGCCGTTTTTATCCCTTCCAGCTTCCAGCTTATTCTAACACTACAATTTCAATGTCTCCATCTGCATTCTTTGTTTTTACCCCTTAAGTACCTTCAGTAATCAGGCAATAATGTTACCCTCCTTCATATGGTACCAGTAAATACGATCCTGAAAAAGCCAGATTTTTTAAATGAGTTTTGCCGTTGTATGACTCTTTTTACAAACAGATTAGACTTAGAAATCTGTGATATCAGTTGTATCAAGAGGACAGATACATAAAAACTAGGCTTGTCTAACCTAAACCTGTTTATATGTATATGTTTGCATTTTAAATTCTCAGCTTCCCCACTTTGAAAGGATAAGAGAGGTAAATCCAAATGCATTTGTGTGACTTGTTATAAAAAGGCATTTAAATGTTTGACTAATTGTAAGGGAAAAAATGTTTGCCAAATAACACAGTCATGGCCTAATAGAGTAAGTTAAGGGAAAAGGATTTTTAAATGTCTTAAATTCTCTTCCATCAGGTCTGGCACACTAATAGTTTTTGCCAGCAAACAAAATTTCATGTAATTATCAGTGCAATAACTGGAGCACAAATTAAAGACAATTAGCAGCATTCTCCTGTTAATAGAACAAGAGAATCCCCTTATGACTAAAAAGAATTCAGAGATCGTAGCTGTTAAATTTTCTAACTTTTTCTCTTTTCTTATGCCCCTATGTCAGTTTCTTTATATGACTTATAAATTACCTTAAATGGGCTCAGAAAATAATCCTGGAGAAATATGTTCAGTGTAGATACAACTTCTGAACAGTTTCTACATACAGATGTTTTTAAACTAAATCTGGTATTTTTTAAAGTAAACTGAATAAAAGAGATTTATTGATTTCCTCAAATGACTCTATTTTAAAAAGAAATGAATATTACTCCTTACTTTCTCCTGCTTTCTACTATTTTAGGCAGTTCTTAGAATTTAAGCTAAAATTTCAGGGGAATTTTTACTGTAGTGTTCCTCCAAGGTGATATCCAGAATACCAGTAAATAAAAGACTAATTACAGTTCTAAACTTGAAGAGTAACAACCTACTAACTTACTCTTTAAGTGTAAGGAACTAGATAATTTAGAAAGACAAATAAACTGCTTCAGGAAGTAACTTTGTGATGAATTCTGAACCATGAATCAAAGAACAGAGTAATCCAGTCATATACTTTTTATTTTGTCATTTGCACAAACAGAACTTCCAGTATCATTAGTTGTTTGTATGTATACAAAGCAAGTATATGTTATTAGAGAGGAAATTAAAATACTATCAGAGAGTTATCCATGTTCGCCAATGAATGTCTGGAACCTTCTTTTAAATGAAGTGAATAAAAAGTTCAAAAAAATCACAAAAGTGTTGATTTAAATCTAAAATAAATCCACAAATACCTCATAATGATGATTATTATGCCTTTTCCCCCCCTCAGTGTCATTTCTTTAACAGCTAACTGCCTCCCCTAAACTTGGTTTTAATAAATAAAATTAGGGCATATCATAGTAATATATTAGCACATAGTAGTACATTTCAGAATTGAATTATAAGGTATATTGATGCATCCTGTGGATGCCTCCTTAAAGGTTCACCATGCACATAAGTTAAATCATTCTTTCATTAATCTTAAAATCACCAAGGGGAAAAGTTTTCTTCAGAGAGCTGGAATTACTGGTGATTGAAGAGACTGAAAAAGGAAACCAGAAGGAAAAAAATGTACTTTTGTGAGTTTCCAAATCAAAGAAAGAAGTAGCTAGAGTGCTCAGATGTACGTTTAACAGCTATGACATCAGGCCATTCATTTCTATTCTATTCTTAGCAATTTAAAAACAATTCACAAATGGTCTCTCCACTATATGGTTGAATCATAGAGATAGCATGCCACACACTTGCTATGCATCCCATACATGTGGGATATTTTATATTTGTATTGAATAGATCTATTCCTTTACTACCAGAGAAGTATTGTCTCAAATGCCATCAAACTCATTCATTAGCTTTCCTTTGATAGGGAATCCAAAAAGTTTCACAAGGAAAATGGTAACGATTTCTTCCATGTACCTGAGGGCTTCAAGATGTTTTGTTGTTTCAGTTCTAATTTGAATATCTCATATCATTTCCATTTCCATTTATCATTTAGAAAAATCCCGATGCTTGTATTTATTGTATCTCAATCATTTTGTGTAGAAAGTTGGCATTGAATGGCACCTTTCACCTCTGCAAATGCATGCACACTCCATTCTGTCTGCTACAAGTCACCTTTTGCTTTGCAAATGCACAAACTGTGTGACATTGTATTACTGAGAAACCAACCCTAAAAATATTAACATTATAAATAGACCACATAAACCAAGAAGTTTCTTCCAAACTGTAGATTAAAGAACATGTTGCTAATTTTTTCAAAAGCTATGTCTTTTGCAGTCTAGACTTCATCTAACATTGTAATTTATTCGGTTAAAATAAGCTCCTTCAAAAATTATTATGATGAAAGTATTTTTAAAGTTTACATCCTCACATACTCTTATTGGAGACAGTATGGCAACTCCCCCTCCGCACCCCCAGAATAAAAGCTTTGGTTTAAAAAGCAAAATAACATAATTAAATTGAAATAAATGAAATTCCATAATATGGAATATATATTTGCATTTCTTTTGAAATATGTTGAACCACTAATAGGAATAAGAGAACCACTCTAAATGTTTGGAAATTGGACTTTTAATTTTAAGTTGGAACAGTTTAGCTTAAGAAATCACTAACATTTAAATAACATTTCAACAAACGCAACTGTTTGGAAACTACAACGGAGACAGCCTCCTGCCTTCTGTCTTGCAAGGATTGATTTGGAAGGCCCTGAGGGAGAAAATATTGGAGTTAGGAGGTAAAACTGAAGCCATCGTGGAAAGGAAGAAGTTACACTCTTCCTGTTATGACAGGAAACGTAGACAAATGTGCTTCCTGAGCATTTGCTCAGCAGGGAATGAAGTAGTCTTTGACCTTTACCTTAGGTACATTTTGGCTTTGTTAAACTAGTAAACATGTTTTTGCCCCCAAAATATTAATCTGGTTTATTTGTTTCTTCTCAGATTCATTTTATGTATATGAGGTATAGAGAAACAGAGGTATTTATTTTATGACTGCATCCACAGATTGAATTTAGAATGTAAATCAGCCTTTTAACGAACCAAGCAGACCTGAATGGCGCATATAAAAAATTAAAAACATACTGCATTATAGCCTTCTCTTTTTTAAAATCCAGAACATTCTTAGGCTTAAAAATGGGCTACAATAAAATCTTTTAAATCCTGGTAAGTTTAATAATGTAGATCATCTTTCTTCCTTTTCCTCATGTAAACAGATATATCAGAAATCAGCTACCACAAGTTTTAAAACCCAGACCCTATGAGTTTGTGAGTAAACACTCAGGTTTATTCATATGCATTCAGTTACTTAACTGTAATCTAACTCATTATTCAATATTCTTCCTCAAGTAGTGTGCAGTGCACAAAATTTAAAGTTTTATTTTGGGGCTTGGGGTTGACCTTAGGTGAGGGGCTGGTAGAGTTCTAAATTCCTTACTCTTCATCCCCTATTTTAATCCTTTTATTTTGTTCAGAATTTTAGGAACTACTGCTTGAAAACTCTTTGGAAATCCTGTTACATTGCAGCGAAACATGGCTCAATTTGCTTGAGGCTAACGAGGACAATAGTCCTCTTTGCAGCAGAACACACTGCTGTCTCATCCTCGCAAGTTATGCTGGAGGGTTACAAGCACATGGTAGCAGTCTGCTTAAAAGAGTCCCTCACTGCTTTTTAAAGAGCCTTTCATTTACGATGGCAGGCCCCGTCATTGTATAAAGGAGCGCTTGTCTAGAACACAAGTCTGCAGTGGTATTACTTCCTCCCACCGAGAGTAATCATCAAGCCTAAAGCTCGCAAGCCTTTCTAATGACAGACTGAATTAAACAAAATAAAATTGAAGAGGAATAGTTTAGAACAGTTGTACCATTACTTACTGTCAGGAACAAGCCAGGGGAAGAAAAAGAGCATTTAAGAGGGCATTTCCCTTTTTTTCAATTAGAGATTGTCGTTGCAGACTCTTGACTCCATCCCTAACCCATTAAACACATAGGAAGACTTCGTGGCTCTGGATTAGAGAGTGCATTGTATCTATGAACTGTCCGTCTTATCCCTCATTAGCCACTCTGTTTCCTTAACCAGGAGGAGAGATTATCTATGCTGGGGGTGAGGAGGAATGGATCTAAAATATTTTCATAGGATGAGGGTTATATTTATCATGACTCTAGTTGGACAAAAAAAAAAAAAAAGATAAAACCTCAAAACTTTGAAAGAAGCTTCCTTGGATACATTAGTCCCAAATACATTGTAAAACAAAGAAACTAATAATTACTTTATGAGTTAAAGAAATGAGTAAAAAGTTCTCCCCTCATTGAGCAGACTCATTGAGCAATTCAGTTAGGATTCAGCTGACAGTATTCTGGGTGGTGGAAAGAAGTGTTAGGGACACATAGATAAAATTATTGTTACTTCCCTTAGTAATGCATCGCAAGTTCTTTAGAGTTTAGGACTCAGTTATTCTCATAGATGTGAGCAGCTGCAGTTTCCAAAGGTCTTTTCTTTCATTTATTCGGAACTTTTTCCTGTAAGGTGCAAGGACTCCCACAGTTACTATGGCAGGAAAGTTCTCCTAAGGTAACTTAATGAACAGAGCTGGGATGAACAGAGCTGGGATGGGGGGTGAACGGAGCGGGCACACATGTGGTGTAGAGACTTACTATTAAATGCCCTTTCCGTTACATAGCAGTCAAACTAATCTCCCTGCCCTGTAGGAAATGATACAGGACTTGTCCTCTGTTTTTAGAACTTGATATTTACATTGCCTGTGTGTAAGTCGGAGTCCCACCTTTTTTATTCTGCCTGTAAACAGAGCTGTATTTTTTACCAACCAAAATGTTTCTCATTTTGTGAAATTTAAATAAACATCCACAAATATAGAACTAGTGTGTGCCCACTAGGTCATGCATGTGGTTCTCACTGGCTTTAGTGGGAATGGCTGGAGGTCTTGAGGGCAGAATTGGCTACAGTGTCCACACAAAAGGAGCTTTGATTTATTGTCAGGATGTAGAAGCCAGCTTCTTCTCAATTTTTGTATTATTAATATTTTTTTACTTTAACCTAGAAAGCTATCCTTACATTAATTAATAGGTTATGTACTACTCTGCTTGTACACATCAGAATTGCTGACAATCCTTAATGTACCTGTACGCTGCTCAATGAACGGTTAGTTGATGGGATCCATGCTGTGCTGAACATCAGCCCCTGAAATGCATAGTTATCTGAAAGAGGGAACACTGACTAATGGAATGAAGAATGAATTTTGGGTGAAGAGGGTTCTGTTTCTAGTTCATCCAAGATTAGTTTTGTGACCTTGGATAAATGTCTTTGTTTACAGTATCATCTGAGAAATGGGGATGATGAACTGTGCCTTATCCTAACTTCAAAGGGACACTGTCAAATGTAGTGAGATAACTTATTATAAGGTCTTTGAACTCCTTAGAAAAAAGTCACCAAATGAAGTCTACACTTATCTAAAAACAATTATAAGGAAGAGGATAATTTCATCAACAAACCCACACACAAAATTTAACCCAGTCAGATTTCCCTACTATTCAGTTTTACCAAATGCATATTTTCCCCATAAATTAATATGACAAAAAAGGAAAATAACAATGTGAAATTATCCTGTCTCGGTGGCAAATTTCCTATTAACATAGTTAGAGCATGCACAGAAATTTATTTTTAGCCATTCATTTTGGATTGCTCCATCCATCTGTCCATTCATTCATTCAACAAATATTTAGTCAAGTATTGTTCTGGGACCTCAGGTTACAAGATGGGAAAAGAGATGTTCTAGGCTGTCAAGGAAAGTTCAAGGTCTAGCTGAGAGAGAAACTCGAGTATAGACATAATAATGGTAACACAAGTTGTCAGGTTCTAGGATAGCAATCTTTTACAGTATGTAACAAGAAATAACTGAGCCCAATGCATCAGAGGAAAAATACTACCTGCCTTGGTTAGTGTTTCACAGTCAACAAGTCACTTACACTTTTATTATGGCCCTAGGTTAGCTCTCAAGACTCTATAAGATGCTTCATATAACCTTCATTTTATAGGGGAGAAAACCGGGGTTCAGCTAAGTTACAGTTTACCCAAGAGCACACAGCTTGTAAGTGGCAGACCTCAGACTTGATTTTCAATTCCCACGTTTTTGTTTCTATACCACACTGCTTCTTTAAAAATATTTTAATAAGATGAATTTTCTATTTTATCAACCTCTACAGTTATTTTTCTGTGCATTTTCAGCACTGTCCAAAATTTAATATTGTAACTCAAATTCTTTACAGTCTTTGTATCTCTTCTAGCTACAAAAAGTAAGTGACCCTGTTTTATTTCTTGGAATATGGAAACTAGAGGTGATTATGATACTATATTTATGAGACTGAGTACCCAAAACTTAAGGCATTCTATAGAATGAAATTGCAAAAATAGATTCTTGTTTTGAACCATATTACCATTCACTCAGATCTTCCCCTTGACCTAGAAGTCTGTGCTACCTAGGCATAGATCCTGAACACCTAAAATCTGAAATAAATATTTTAAAGCTTACTCTAGTCCAGCTTCCTGTTTAATTCAGGAACACCTACACCTTCCTCGATAAGCAGCTCTACTTGAACATGTTCAGGAATGAACTGCTTTCTACTTTATGAGACTAGACTCCTTGGCAGTTCTCCTCACTAGATTTTCCCCAATTTTCAGCCTCTTTAAAAGATTTTCAGCAGGGGCACCTGGGTGGCTCAGCTGGTTGAGCGTCTGGCTCTTGGTTTCGGCTACTAGGTTGTGGGATCCAGCCCCCTGCGGCAGGCTGCGTGCTCAGCCAGGAATCTGCTGCAAAGATTCTCTCCCTCTGCACCACCCTACACACATATGCTTGCGTGCACGCTTTTTCTCTCTCTCTCTCTCAAATAAATAAATCATTTTTAAAAAATAAAAGATTTTCAGCAATGCTTTCTAGTTCTGATCTGTAGAATAAAACAGAATAACTCATTTGCCTCTTCACATGGCCGCAAGTCTTCAGATCTTGGAAAGTGTTCAGCATATCACTTTTAACTATATTTCTCTGGATTAAACATTCCAGATTCCCTCAGTGATTTCTAATGCAAAATGTTCTTAGATCCTACATCAACCTGTTTGCCATCCAATAGACACTCTGATTTTGTCACTGTCATCTTAAAATGCAATCCTGAGAACTGAATACTGTGCCTAAGATTAATTAGTACTAACAAAAGATCATTAGAATTATTAATTCCTACTATGGAACACTGTAACAAATCAGCCACTACATTAATTTTCCTCCAACCTGAGCTTATAGAATTGTATTTTTAAAATATGAACGAAGACTTTAAAATTACCTGTTTCATCATGTTATTCGTGACCAGTTTTCTAGTCTGTAGCAGGAGCTATGGATAGAGACTCTACCAGATTTATGTTAATACACAGGTCTGATAAGCATCTTCATCTAAACCAATGACAGAAATGTCTGAGACAGAAAAGTTACTGAACTCTGTGGCCCTTTACTAGAGACTTTCCCTTAAACTTAACACTGATCGATCAATTCATATTTAAATCATCTAAATTACTACTAGCCAGTCTCAATTCTATAATATTGAGATGAAGACTTTATCAAATACTTTGCCAAATACATATTCTTTGAAAATCTAAACTGGAAGGTTCAAGAAATTCTTGTTCAAAGAATGCAGTCATTTTGAACTCTTAGATCCTGCCCCTTTATCTTGTGACTATAAAATTAGATTTTTATCTTCACACTTTATCATCCTTCATGATGAGTCATCTAGGCAAGGAATAAAGACCACTTTTCTCTGAACTTTTTGAAATATCTTTTTCTTGAAATCTAAAACATATATACATATTGTATTTCTCTCCAGACATTCTCTAGCTTCTCTATTACAGAGTCCAAAATGGTATAATTACTTTCTCTCAAGATCCCTGTCACTAACATGTAAACTTTTTATTTTTTTTTATTTTTTTTTAAAGATTGTACTTATTTATTTGACAGAGAGAGACATGGCGAGAGAGGAAACATAAGCAGGGGGCGTGGGAGAGGGAGAAGTAGGCTCCCTGCTGAGCTGGGAGCCCGATGTGGGACTCCATCCATCCCAGGACCCTGGGATCATGACCTGAGCCGAAGGCAGACGCTTAATGACTGAGCCACCCAGGCTCCTCAACATGTAAACTTTTTAGTAAAACAAATACATATATCCAAAATCTCTTATTTTTGAGAGATTAAATTATCAAAAAGTCAAGTAAAAAAAGGTACTTTTAGCAGAAAATTATATTGAGACATAAAGACTATTTTTTTCTTTTTTTGAAATTTAAAATTTTATTTGAAAATTTTAAAAATTTTACTTAAACATTTATTCAATCAATATACTTGTTCTATTTTTTTTTCTTGGTAGCAAATTTTTATTGAAATCCTACATAGCTCAAGCTTTATAAAAAGTCAACATAATTGAAAACTGGTTTCTCCATCTAAAGCCTTAAGTATTCAAACCTTGAAATGGCTAATTTAAAAGTAAGCAAACAAAACAACAAAACCCTTAACAGCAGATCCTGCTGAAATAATTGTTTAAAAATCTGAATGATGGGCGCCTGGGTGGCTCAGTTGATTAAGCGACTGCCTTCGGCTCAGGTCATGATCCTGGAGTCCCTGGATCGACTCCCGCATCGGGCTCCCTGCTCGGCAGGGAGTCTGCTTCTCCCTCTGACCCTCCCGACCCTCCCCCCTCTCATGTGCTCTCTCTCTCAGTCTCTCTCTCTCAAATAAATAAATAAAATCTTTAAAAAAAAAAAAAAAAAAAGCTTCTGCCTTCGGCTCAGGTCATGATCTCAGGGTCCTGGGATCGAGCCCCGCATCGGGCTCCCTGCTCAGTGGGGAGCCTGCTTCTCCCTTTCCCACTCCCCCTGCTTCTGTCCCCTCTCACGCTGTGTCTCTCTCTGTCAAATAAAGAAATAAATCTTTAAAAAAATAAATAAATAAATAAGTAAAAATAAATAAAAACCTGAATGAGCTTAAGCTTTACAAAAGTTATCTTAGCTCAAAAGCTATAAAATCAAGATTATCTTATTTCTACAAAAAAAGGAGAAGGTCTTTGACTTCATGCCACCATTTTTTAGAACCTCATCTTTTTCATCAAATTTGGCCACAAACCAAACATTCAGACTTTAAAATAGACTATTTTCATTCCATAATCCACTGGTTCAGCAAATGTTCATTGAGTGTCCACTGGTCAGTCTGGATGAAGCCCCAGATGGGGTCTTTGGTGAACTTGAAAGCCAATAGGAGAGGCAGACTCATAAACAACCAACTCTATAATATTAGAATAAGTCTCACAGTAAAGGTTTGTAAAAAGTTTTAGAGGACGACAATGAGGGAGGAATGAGTTTTATCTGAATGTAACAATGAAAGCTTCGTAGAAGAAATTGGCATTTAAACTAATTTAAGCCTTGCAGCTTGATTGGGAGCCTGCCAGCAACCAGATGGAAAGGGGGAGGGGCATAATACCACAATTAGCTTTCACTGAGTACAAGATAAGAAGTAACCAATATGGTAGGTTTCATTTCATATTCATCTTGATTGGGTTGACATCTACTGTTATTTTTCTTGTTCAGTCTAGAGAAAAGATTGGTCAGAAAACAAAAACTGAATTCACCTCTAACTCTAGATAAAAATACAATTTCAGGTCACTACACATGACTGAAAATATAACACTATTAACTAAGTAAAGCACTTTGCTTCAAATAAAGAAAATTGCTTTTAAGCCTTAATGAATTAAATGACTATTTTTTCTCCAGCCATGAGGAAGAGACATGAACAAGGGAGATATATATATATGCAATAGAAGCCCCAGCACCTAGCACAAATGTCTGACATGGAGAATGGTCAATAAATATTGCTTAGCATTTGGCATATAGAAAATGCTCAATAAAAATAGTTTGAATTATTTTTGTTTCTGTGAGCAGATTCACCAAATTTCTTTATAACTGAGTTGTATGGAGCTGTATTTAATGAATGTGCCTTTTCTCAATTTCAAATTCTAATTTCAATTCCTGATTCATACCTAGTAAGTTCTAAAGTAATTGTAAATATAAGATGTGTGATGCCTGCCCTTATGCTAGAATTTAAAACTTGAAGTTTCTATAAAACTCAATGCCAAAACCTCTTACTGCAACATCATCATTATATTTGGGGCTGTTTCAAGAAGTAAAGGAAAAAATAAAATAAAATGGTCGGTGTTTACAGAGTAATTTTGCTTTTCATGCATATATTACATATTAAGTCTCTTTAATTCTGAAAACTAAATGTCGAGTTACAGTGTCCACTAAACAATACTGGCTTTATTCTCTTGTCAGTGCACCTTGATTGATATAAGCAGTGGAAAAGAGCATCTCTTTGCCTAACTACTATAAAAACAGTTTTCTATCTCACCTAGGGTTAAAAATATGTTATTTAAATAGAAATGGACTTGTCCCCATTACAAATTATTGTCAAGTTATGAAAAATGTAATCATTACAATACATTATTATATTTAAGTATAAAAGCTCTGAACTGCAATCTTTGTCATTGAGTGGCATATTTTAAACGAAGAGTAATATCCCAGATCTCTTTAGAAAGCTTAATGCTTAAAAACAGTTTTATCTAACTATGCACAATGAGAGAAAAAGCATTATAAAATACATTTTGAGTATGCTATGAAGAATATGAACATAATACAGAATTAAATTTAGAGCAATTAAGAGTAGAGTTTGAAGATATTTTCTTAAATGCTTTAATAGAGTCAGCACCATTTCAGTTTGCAGTTTTAATGAAAAGAAGCTATATGCGCTGACTTTTTTGACAGGTATTATTAAATAAGTATGCATTATCCAGAAGCCTATTTGGTTACACAGAAGTTGAGGAGTACCTAAAAGTAAACACAAATAGTAGCTTTAATGATATTTCTGTGCTGAAATGTACTTTGATGGTGAATGTTGTAACGTGCTAAATTCTGAGGTTGAGTACAACAGAAACCATACTGTATTGAGACATTCCACCTACAGTTTGTGGTTATGAAAGTCTGATTAAAAGTGGTTTTAGATATATGAAAGTATTTGGGCCAGCGCCTTCTGTACTGAACCTACTCTTACACTGTTTCACTAAATAAAATACCAATGTGCAAGTACATCTAGGTAACTAAATTGCATCTAAAATAAATATTAAAAGACATTTTATATAAATCTATGTAATTATTATGATTCTTTATCCATTCCAAAGAGATGGTCTTTATTTAACTCATTATTAATACCAGTCATAACTCATCTGAATGAATTAGAATAAAAGTTTCTAAAACAGTGTGACAATCAGATATGAAAATAAAACACTAGTTATATTTTATTAGAAGCATTTTAGAAACACAATCAATAATCGTAAAACAAAAGGTGAGATGCTGGCAATTATTACAAAGAAAGATTGTCCCAAGTTGAAATGTAAATAATGTATCTGAGTAGATATTGACTAGCTGATGTGATATGATAAATACCATATTTTCCAAAGAATGATCAGAGGCAATTCCATATTTCAGCTTTATCTTTTTTTTTTTTAAGATTTTATTTATTTGACAGGGAGAGAGACAGCCAGAGAGGGAACACAAGCAGGGGGAGTGGGAGAGAGAGAAGCAGGCTTCCTGCAGAGCAGGGAGCCCAACGCGGGGCTAGATCCCAGAACCCCGGGATCATGACCTGAGCCAAAGGCAGACACTTAACCATCTGAGCCACCCAGGTGCCCCATCAGCTTTATCTTTGTATTAGGAATAATGAGATCCTCAAATAGCCTTAATCAGTAGACTCTTCAAAGCCACCAACATAGACATATTTTGTAAGTCATTTTTCTGTACATCAACCAAGTGAGGGATGGGTACTAGGTTTATTGAACTTCAGTGTTAAGCACTGTGCTTAATACTGTACATTTGTTTACTTTGTGCAGTACTCACAGCAACCCTAAGAGTAGGCATTCTCTCAGGGTGCCTGGGTGCCTCAGTCGTTAAGCATCTGCCCTCGGCTCAGGTCATGATCCCAGGGTCCTGGGATCAAGCCCCGCATCTGGCTCCCTGCTCAGCAGGAAGCCTGCTTCTCCCTCTCCCCCTTCCCCTGCTTGTGTTCCCTCTCTCACTGTATGTCTCTGTCAAATAAATAAAATCTTAAAAAAAAAAAATAGGCATTCTCTCTATTTTATAGATGAAAAATCAAACTCAGAGAAAAATCCAACTCAAAGAAGTTAAGGAAATTTCTCATGATTAACACATAGCAGGTTCAACATTCAAATCTGGGGTCCTCTTAATCCAGGCCCCGTGTTCTTCCCTTTCTATCATTCTGCCTTTAATGCAAATGTGATAAAACAATATAATCATTAAGTACAGATTTATCTTTTTAAAATTCTACTCATGAGTTGATAAAAAAATTTTCACAGGAAAAGCTATCACATAATTTTAGATAACATATCAATTTGATATTTCTAAAAACTTCACATAACAGTTTTCCCTATTTCATTTTTATACTCTAGATCTTTACCTTGTGCCCATACATGTCTGCTGTTCCAAGCACCGGGCATACAACAGTGAGCAAAATAAAAACGGCATATGGCCTTGTGGAACATGCACGGTAGAGGAAGAGACGGACATTAAACAAATGATCACACACAAAAATATACAAATTATGATAAATGTGATAAGTGCTATTAAGGAAAAATAAAGGGTAATAGGTAAAACAGTTAGTATTAACAAAGTGTGGAGGATTGAGGAGACCAGGAGGTCAGGTTTTCTGTCTGCTCACCCACAGTTCCTGTCAACACATTTATTTAGGTGTGTGGGATTCAAAGTTCACTCTGAGGTCTCTAGTTTGGGTGACTGAATTTATTGTGAGATGGCCAAGCCAGGAGGGGGAGCAGATTCAAGGATGAAGATAATGAGTTTAAGCTGTGGAGATTTAAGAGACTCCTAGGACGTTTAGATAGACATAGGACTGGAGGACACACTTTGGGCGTCCGGAGACAAAAAAAAAAAAAAAGATGAGGAGTGGGAATCTAGATTTGGGAATTACACACAAATATGTATTAGATAAAACTGGGCTGGCCTCTGCAAGATGAGTTAGATTTGAAGGTGAGAAAAAAATTTAAGTTGTCCCTTTAAAAATCAGCTAAATTAAGTTAGTCAGCATTTCCCAGAGTATATGCCTCAAAAAACCTAGCTTTGAAAAATGATAGTAAGTGCTCCTCTAAATAAATAAATTTAGAAACAAATATTTTGTCAGCAATAGGTTTGGGTGGAGGTTAAACAAAATTTAAAAGATTTTCCAGCCTTTAATATATCAACATGCCTCATTTCCCAAATGTATTGGGCCACTGAAATTTTTGTCCTAAAGAGTATTTTATAGAAATGATATTCCACGGAACACCTGCTGCGAAATGCTGGGCCATATAAAGGCTTACAGTTAACAATATCCATGGTTTTTGGTGGACAGACTAGAGTGTAATCAAGACAGGAATGAAATTAGGAATAGTGAAATTTTTATTTGCATTTGGTACTGTTGGAAGTGTTCAAAGTCAGAGCTGTTGTAGACAGCTCATCAGGAGAAAGGCAGTGTGAAGAGTGAGTTTTGAAGATTGGGGATGAATTGAGAAGGGAATGATTTCAGACAGGGAGATCATCTAGGACAGGAAACTGATAAGGATGGGAATGATAGAGCCGCCTGGGAAATAGACAAGAAAGTGTGAAGCTGAGAAGCATTTCGAGGGAAGGAATTATGGGACTTGGTAATAGATTAGATTAAAAGAAGAAAAAGGCAAAGATAACCACACAGTTTCTGGCCTGCGAGAGGAAGATACACAAAAGATTGAAAACAGAACCCTAACGGTATTATGACTAAAGTACTTCCCAACTTTCTGTTGTATTTCTAGAAAACATAATACAGCACTGTCTGAAAGCACAGTTTTATCCCTTCGAGTGTTTTCAATTAAACATTTCTTTTTAAACTTTTGAACGCACACACAAAGAATTTCTGAACACACATCTAAAATGCTATGTTCATAATATTGTGTCCAGTCTTCATGTGGTCAAAAAATGAGCTCCAAACTTATAATTGGAAAAGATGTTAACCATGCTGAAATTAATTTTCTCAAATCTTAAATTGCTCCAAAAAACACCTTCATTAAAATGCCCTACATTAAATCTGGCATTTACAGTTTCACATTCAGCAACAAGCTAGAAATCACACTTTTCAAATTCTAAGCAGAAATTAGTTTTAGATTTATTTGCTTTCTTTTCAAATGTGTTAGTCCCCAAGGGCTCTGACAATGACACACTTTGTTTCACAAAGGAGAAGAAGTAGTACTGTTAAAAAAAAAAAAAAAAATGCGTTTTCTTTTCCTTTAAAAAAAAAACAAACAAACCTGCCTGTTTTTTTTTTTTCCAGGTGACATTTACAAAGAGGAAATTTGGGTTGATGAAGAAAGCATACGAGCTGAGCGTGCTCTGTGACTGTGAGATCGCGCTGATCATCTTCAACAGCACCAACAAGCTGTTCCAGTATGCGAGCACCGACATGGACAAGGTGCTGCTCAAGTACACGGAGTACAACGAGCCGCACGAGAGCCGGACAAACTCAGACATCGTGGAGGTGAGAGCGCATGCGCGGTTGGCGAACCCCACCCGGCAGAGCAGCGTGGTGGTTGGACCTCCCCCTTACACACACACACACACACACACACACACACTTCCTTTTCCTAAGGTGTTCCTATCCCCTCAGATGCCCCCCTGGTTATCACCCCAACATTACTCCACCTTTTCTATTCCTGCAAAAAGCGAGTGAGAGCGATATGGTAATAGGGACAATGTATATCTGGTCCTTGCTGGAAATCAGGCACCAGTGTCAACGTATTGACCTCATCCTCCATGAGTCATCATTGCCCTCGGCTGTATCAGGAATGAGACTTGGGAATTGGGGCCAACACAGGGCTTTACTTACTTTTGATGATTTCTTTTAGGTATAGACTAGTGTCGCAGCATTGTCAAAGAAAAAAAAATACCTAAAAATGAACTCACCCCAGCCTTATACTTCAGTTTTTCACTTTGTCTCTTCTTTCTAATTCATTGTTCCTAATGCATTCTTACTGAAAGGGTAAAAGACAATTACTCTGCTAGAAATGTTTTTCCCCCAATTATATTGTTTAGTGTAGCATTGTTAATATACATGGAATCAGAAATCTGATGAAAATGAATTTCTAAATGTTAGCTTGGTGTTTTATCAAAGTTAGATTTAAAACATTTTATTGTGCCAGAAATAAATAAGCATCACATTAAAACTCAAAAATGTTTTTGATTCATTAGCGTAAGTAGCATTGCCATACAGTTTTAAACACTTCCTGCACGTATCCTATTTAAATGTTATTGCCTTATAGTACTCTTCATAAATAGTGAATACTAAACTAAAAAAGACGTGCAATGAGGACTATCCCCATCTGTCTATTTCCCTCACCTGTCTAGCTCCTCATGGTTACCTAGATTATGATTATGATTGCTTTCCCAGAATTAAGAGAAAATTAATAAATGTTTCAAAACTGTATTCAGAGTCAGTTTGCCAGAGTACAGGTTATTCTTTTTTTTTTTTTTTTTTAAGATTTTATTTATTTATTTGACAGAGAGAGACAGCGAGAGAGGGAACACAAGCAGGGGGAGTGGGAGAGGGAGAAGCAGGCTTCCCGGCAAGCAGGGAGCCCGATGCGGGGCTCGATCCCAGGACTCTGGGATCATGACCTGAGCCGAAGGCAGACGCTTAATGACTGAGCCACCCAGGCGCCCCGAGTACAGGTTATTCTTGCCATTACCTTAGACTATTCCATATTATGAAAAAATGTACTAATCCTTACCAAATTAATCAACCTCTCACTTTCATCTTCTTTTTACCTGTTATAATAGCCTAAAACTGATTCTCATTTCTTTACCTTTATTTGGAAGTTTTTTTAAAGTATTGAGCTGGGGTACCTGGGTAGCTCAGTCAGTTAAGCATTCGACTCTTGATCTCAGTTCAGGTCTTGATCTCAGGATCGTTGAGCTCAAGCCCTATGTTGTGCTCCTTGCTGGGTATGGAGCCTACTTAATAAATAAATAAAATAAAATAATAAAAGTACTGAGCTGATCGGGTTTTTTTTTTTTTTTTTTTTTGCCTAACAAGGCCAACCAAATAATTTCAGAAAACAAAAGTGAATAAGTAAACTTAATGTGGTATATGTTTAAAATACTTGCAGATCTGTATTACTGAACGTCACTTTAGTTTTTCATTGGCATGATTTTAATTGTGTGCCTTGATTTTGAAATTTAAGGTCATTTATAAAACTTAACCTACTATGTATTTCAGGTGATATTTTATCCATGTATACATATAACTGTGAAAATACATAAACAAACACGAATATGAACAGAACTGGTCGTCGTCAAATCTCATAGGTGCTTTTGTGTGTGTGTGTGTGTGTGTGTATGTGAGTTTGTGTGCATGTGCACTCACACACATTTAACCTAAGTCTCAAACGCAAAACAACTCTATACTCAAGACTCCATCTCATTACCAAAACCATTACAACAAACATTTCAGGGTAACACAGTTGAGTTGGAATTTGTCATTAGACCTAAACTGCTCCAGTCCTTAACATGATGTGAAATGCTGTAGAACCATAGTAAAGTAGTTGAAAAATGTGTTGACTTTTAAAATTTGCTTTCTTAAAGGTTAAAAATCTAGAAAATTCATTTTCTGAGAGCTTTAGTCAGGAATATACTGTGTGATTTAAAGGTGACTGAGAACTTCACATTCTCAAGACTTTCATATTCTTGGACAGATGGGTATCTGAGCCAGACTTCTTTAAAGGCCATGAGAAGAGCACTGGGTTGCAAGTCAGAGGGCTTGCATTTGAAACCTTGTCTTGCACATTCTTACTAAGTTAGCTACTTCTCTGGGCTGAAGTATCCTCATCTTAAAAATGAAGGAATTGAATTTGGAAGTCCTTTGCAACACAATTCTTTAAAAAGCAATACTTTTAAAAGAGAGTAAAGCAGCAGTTCCATTATCTTGCATTTGATATCAGTAAATGAAAGCTCTGAACCTCTCAAAGAGACAGTCTGGGGCTCCTAGACCAAACCTAGGGATGGCTTGATTCTTTGGATGAACATGTTCTAAGTCGGTCCTGCTCAACTACCTGAATCACACATTCTTCACCTATTTGGCTTTTCCACTTTAGTAATAACAGAGATAAATGAGGAAGAAGTAAAGCGGGATCCCTAAGCTTAATAAATTTATATCACCCCCACATAGAGTATTTTTCAAAGTGCAGCTTATTGAAATCACTATGCTTGAAATACTTGGTGGAGAACAGGGAATCTGGATGGAAAACTGCATTTATAACAAGTTTCCCAAGTAATTCTTGCATATGCTAAGTTTGAAAACCTCTGCAGCACTGAGACATAAATTGTATTGGGAGTGCCTGGGTGACTCCATCGGTTAAGCATCGGACTCTTGATCTAGTCTCAGGTCATGATTTCAGGATTTTAAGATCGAGCCCTGCATCAGGCTCTGTGCTGGGCATGAAGCCTGCTTGATTCTCTCTCTCCCTCTCCCATTGCCCCTCCCCTCCTCTAAAAAAAAAAAGACATAAATTGTGTTGGAGGTTAAGAACCTGGGATACATCAGGGATTTGAGGAATCCATCCTTAGAATGAATCTAACACAAAGTTGAGAGTTAAGGTAGTTTACTACTCCTGGGTAAAATTTTAAATCCTATTTATTTTAATTTAATGGAATACATTTAACTGAGTAAGTTTAATGAGGAGCATAATATGTTTCATGAAGGGTCGTTAGTTTTATATTTCCCATTTGGACCATTACCCCTCTCCCTTAACCCTCCAAAAACAGTTTACTCACAAGAAAAAAAGGTTGGCACAGAGAGAGAAATAATATGATTCCCAGCATTTAGACCAAAATACAAATTTCTGGGCCATACCAGAGTAGTGTTACAGGGTCATAGGAAATTGTGCAGCACGTGGGTGTTGAAAAAGATTCCTTCTTTTAGCAAAAAAGCTCTGCGTAATTATCATGTCTTTGCTTGATAATTAGCACTACTGTTACAATGGCACAAAGACAAAGACTTAATAGACAGACTGAGATAGGTTTTTTTTATTATTATATTATAATGCAGCTTGAATATCTGTTTAGATACAATATATAAATATGCCAGATTTAGTAAATGTGTTAAATTTTTAATCCATTGCTTTAAAAAAACAAAAACAGTTACTGTATTAAAAGTGCTTCCTTTGAAGAAAGTCCGTTTTATTTAACTATGTGACAAGTATACTGGATATTTACTCAAAATGCTGGCTTATGAAGCTGTTGAAATTCAGTAGGGATTCTGATGATATTAAAAGAACCGTCCCCTTCGTCTCCTCCAGCTGGTCTTAGCTCCAGTCCTGGTTCCTTTCTGCCTTCCTACCCTCACAGTTGATGTTGGGCTCTGTTCCTGGAAGAAGATGTGGTGTTGAGCACTTCAAGATGACCTGAAGAATGCAAGGCTCACAGGGCATGCTTACAGGCCATCCTTCTCTTAACAGTGACTTAGCAAGTGTCAGCTTACAGTCAGCACTGTACAAGGGATTCTGAAACAGCAAAAGACAGGTATTCTTGTTAAGGATGTAGAACATATATGAAAATCAGCTTGGGAACAGTTGGAGGGTAAAGGAGCAATAACCTCATTAATGTAATACAAGCTACTGAAAGGAAGACATAAGCTGAACAATTGAACAAAAGTCATTCAAACAGGTCATTGATCACCAGATCATTGCAGGGGGGCCTTGGAGTGACAGAAGTCCCAGACAGGTTACCTCCATATCCAACACATGTTTTCTAACCACAAAGCCCATATGTGAGTGTCACTTAGCACCTGGCCAGGAGGGAAGCTGTCACCCCTCAATGATTCAGTGATTCTGTTGAGCTGCTTATCCAGTCTGGACCAGTAGTCAAGTGACTAAATGTGGAAGGGAATAGAACACAGGGCCCACTGCTGTTCCCTAGGAAATTAAAAAGATGGACATAACTCCTGCAGAAGAAATCTTTGAATATCAATTGTCTCAGTGAAGGATTACTTTTTTTAAGATGCACAAACAGGCAAGAAGTGTGTGTGTCTGTCTGTCTGTGAGAGAGAGAGAGAGAGAGAAAGAGATGATATTTACATGAAATTTTATTTTCTGTCATCTGAATCTTGTTTGGATTTAAAGAATTCTAAGAACAGTTGTTCCACCAAAATGTTTCCTTGCACAGTAATAATTAAGGCCTGAATTAAGGCCTGGAAAGACGTTGAAATAGCTTATAAATTTTGTTTCCCAATGCTCCTGGAGGTTATCAATAAGCTAACTACTTTTGCATAGTTTGGTGAAAATTGAGGAATGTAATTTTTGTTGAAAACCAAATGCAGCAAATAGTGGAAATGGACTTTTTTACAAACCCTGTATTATAAAATTTGGGAATAGATGTAAAATATGAAAATATGTTTATTTTACTTGAGCTTTCATTTTATCTAAACTAATTAAGTAGGTTCCAATTTTATACTTACAAAATATAGATACATAAGGGACACCTGAATGGCTCAGTCAGTTGAGCGTCTGATTCTCGGTCTCAGCTCAGGTCTTGATCTTGGGGTTGTGAGTTGGGGCCTTGCATTGAGCTCCATGCTGGGCATGGAGCCTACTAAAAAAAAAAATACATATATATATGTATATATATATACATATATAGAGAGAGAGAGAGAGAAAATTATTTTTATGCATGCTTTATAGATATATATTGCATATGGGTACTTTTTTTTTTGCAATGAGGTAGCATGTGGCTCTTTCCATGGGCTTCTTTTTTTTTCATTTCAAGTTTTTATTTAAATTCCAGTTTGTTAACATATAGTATAATTTTAGTTTCAGGAGTAGAATTTAGTGATTCATCACTTATATATAACATGTGGTGCTCATCATAATAGGTGCCCTTCTTAACACCCATCATGGGTACTTAAGAGTAAAAGCACTTTCACTTATCTGTCTGGTTATTTGTTGTATTTTTATTTCTTTATGCATTCACTGAACAAAGATTGGTTGAATTCCTACCATGTTGTATGTGCCTTGGAATGCCTAGAGATACAAACATAAACAAGGCCCTCAAGGACTCTTGGTCCTTAAGATTGTTCACAAGGCCATGCATGATCTGGCCCCTGTTTTTATCTTCCTCTCCAGCCTCCCCCTTTGCTATTTCCCTCCCCCCACCACTGCCATCCTATATTTGAGCCACCAAAACATGTTTATTTTCCTCAGCTTCTCCAAACCTGATTTGTTTTGTCTTTAACACTCCTTACTAGGCCTTTGCTTGGCTTTTATTTATCCTTTATTCAAGGCAGATCCCAATTTATACTTTTGGAAAGCCATCCTTGAACTGTCCTGTTTACCTCATGGTAGTGTTTTTTCTATATTAGAGCTAGAACTGTATTTTCTCCATCAAAGCACCATGTTATCCAGTTGCCTGTTTCACAGTAGATTTTAACCTCCTGGAGGGAAGGGACTATGCACATTTTGTTTACCACTGTATCTCCAGAACTTCGTGTGAGGCCTAGAGAATATTAGGCCCTCAGAATATATTTGTAGAATAAATAAACAGGAGCAGATATAACAGGTTGTGTCTGAGTAACTATCATATAGCATGATGTTACAAACTTAAAGTATGAAAAATGCTTTTATAGCTCCAAAGAAATTCATTAAAATTTGGCAACTTTTATCAAAGCACAATCAAGAAACTAAATCCAGATCTATGCTAATACAGTAACCACTAGCTAATATATGACCATTACATTTAAATGAATTAAAATTAGATAAGATGGGGGCACCTGGGTGGCTCAGTCATTAGGCATCTGCCTTCGGCTCAGGTCATGATCCCAGGGTCCTGGGATCGAGCCCCACATTGAGCTCCCTTCTCACCGGGAAGCCTGCTTCTCCCTCTCCCACTCCACCTGCTTGTGTTCCTGCTCTCGCTATCTCTCTTTCTGTCAAATAAATAAATAAAATCTTTAAAAAAATAAAAAATAAAGTAAAATTAGATAAGATGTCCAGTTCAGTTCCCCATTTGCACTAGCCACGTTTCAAGGGCTCAGTAGTCACATGCAACTAATGACTGCCAAATGGGAAAGGGAAGATGTAAAATGCATTGATCATCACAGAAAGTTCCATGCAACAGCGCTGGTCTAGATTGAAATGTGAAAAGAGAGGCATTTAAGCTAATTGTGTTCTCAAATGAACACCAAGATTAGTTCTTCAATATAAAATTTGAGGAGTGCATTTCAGAAGTAAAGAACCGTGTAACCATGAGATTTTAGAGTCCAGAGCATAAATGTTCACTATGAGAGACACCAATTTGGAGCTAAACACTCAGTGTAAAACTAAAAACATATTTTACCCCTAAACCAATAACCACAGAGTCAATTGGTAAACTTACTACCTGGTCAGAAAGCACTTGCAAATTGTCCAGACTGACAGGGAGCAGGGCAATGTGTGCTGTTTTTTAAATGTGAAGCTTGTGAACGGAAAGGGGTTAGACCTTTCTTGTTACTATTTTAAATTTACTTGAGGCAACATGAACCGGTATTTAACTTTATAGTTAGTAATTTCATTTCTTCAGAAAGGCAGGTTTTTTCTTTATGAAGGAACTTAGAGAAATAATATTCTTGAAGTACATTAAAAATTCTTCTTAGGTTACTATAAAATATAATTAAAATAGTTCTTACTGCAAGTAGCTCAGTAGCTCTCTTCTGTCCTCTGTTAAACCAAGTATATAATTGCTTTTCAATAGATAGTAGTGAAAAATGAAGAAAGGATTAGTATATCTATACCATAAAGGATTTAAACCTTCGGTGTTGAGGCTTCCGAGGAAAAGGGGAAAAAAATGATTTTGTAAAAACAAGGTTTTGCACATTTCTACTAAATTGTAATGTTCATTTTTGTTTATATAACTTTATAGTTCCTATAAATCACATTTATATTTACATTTATATTTATTCCCCAAAGTCTAAGAGAAGAAATGGGCCTAAAAATGTTATTCATATTTGTCATAACTACCAAGTGGATTTTTATATATCAAATTTGAAGATTCGTTTCTTTTTAAAAATAAGATTTTTTGCTTAATTTACATGCACTTTGTAAACATGAAAAGCTGCTTCACATCTCATTAAGAACATCATTGTTGAACAAATAAAGTGCATGTTAGTTACTTAAGTTATATGCACAAGGCAATAAAATGGAATTTCCTCTCATCTGTTACTGCACAGCTCTAATAGCATATAGGCATTAGTACTAACACAGAGTCGGCAGAAAATTATTTAATAGTAGAAAAGACAATAGGTTTCAAAATACAGCCTTTTTCTCACTAATGTAACTTCTTTGTCATTATTAATCACCACCACTTTATCATCATTATTTTACATGATCATTCTTGAACTGGAACAAACCAAAGTTCTCGTGTTTGGGGTTTTTTTTTTCCCCCAGTATCTGAAAGTGAAAGGGGAAAAATATTTAGCCGGGATCATAAGAGTCACTTTTTAGTGATATTTACAGATTTCTTGGCATATGGAATTTGGTGTTGGGCAACATACTTAAATCATTCTAGTGATTGATAGCACCTCAGTAAATGTAGCATTGTTTGGCTTTATAAGTATGAAATCAGATATCAAAGGATAGAACATCCTTCCTTCCTCAGGATTGGTTACTGAATATATCACCATGGAATATTCAAAAATGAAGTTTTAGAAACAACTCCAGAGTCCTGCCTAGAGTTGGAATAAAAGATGATAAGTCTTTTAATCAAATGGTATTTATTATTTCAGTTACCTCACTGAATTTTTTTTTTTTCTTTAAAGATTTTATTTATTTATTCATGAGAGACAGAGAGAGAGAGAGAGAGAGAGGCAGAGGGAGAAGCAGGCTCCCAAGGAGCAGGGAGCCCGATGCGGGACTCGATCCCAGGACCCTGAGATCATGACCTGAGCCGAAGGCAGATGCTTAACCATCTGAGCCACCCAGGCGCCCACCTCACTGAATTTTTAAAAAGTTATTATTGTAAGTCTGTTTCCCTTCCCTGAAAGACATAATGATGTTTTATTTATCGCTGTTAACTCTAACGGCCATCTCAATGAATGGCACATTGTAGACATTCAACAAATATTTTATATATATATATATACACACACACATGCACACACATATATATTTGTGTATATATATGTGTGTTTATATACATATGTATATATAAAAGAACTTACTGATGCGCATTATAGCATAAATAAAATTAAACTTTACGAAGTTTTCGTTGTTGAAGGCAGGTATGTTCTAATAATAAAAAAGGTGAGAATCTTTCAAGTGAACGTGAGATGACTAAAGTTGTTGCTGTGTAAGAAAAAAAAATAGGCACAGCAGACCACATAGAAATACTACCTATAGTCATGGTGGAAAGTAAAAGACCAACATACGTTGATTCCAGGGGAAGAGAGAAACAACCTGTTGGTACTTTAGCCAGGATCTGACAAGAGGGATCAGTGGGTCTCAAATGAAATGCCTGCCTCTAGTCCAGTCTGAATCATTTGCTTAAAGGCTGATTTGGACTCACTGGTATGGGGCAGGGCCAAAGCCAAAGGTCTGTGTTTCTGGTGATGCTGATGCTGCTAGTCGATGGACTAAACTTTGAGCAACAAAGATCTAGACTTCCCTTTCCAAACATCTGTTTTCTCCAGCATGGAATTTGAAAGTACATTTTTAAACATTTCTTCTTTGTAGTTTTACTTAGGTCTAAAATCATACCATAAAGTAGATTTTTTTTTTTAAGTGATATTTGATGAAACTAATTCTTGAAAGCAAGTGTGTTAGGTTTTCAGAAGTATGATGTAAAAGGCCCAATCAGTTGAGTGACTCTGCGTGTCATGAGCACTGCATCTCCTGGCCTGGTCCCTGCCCTTGTGAGTGCCTGTCAGCTGGTAGTGACTGGAACACGTGTTGAGGAAGATTCTGAGTCTGAAAGCAGATGGCGGGTGGGCACATGGGATGTGATTGGTTTGTGTGTGTGCTATGGGTGCAGAGAATAGTGGTGGCCGTGCTTTCCTCCTTATCCTCATAGGCAAATAATTCATAGAACATGGTGGGAAAAGACCTCAGACTTGATCACTAAAAGGACTGTAATTAGGCAAGTGCTGCAAATGTGTACAACAAATTGGGTGGATAGATTATATTATTGGAAATATATCTCATTTTACTAATAGCTGTTTTGCGTATTATCCAGTCATGTCTCAATGGCATTTACTGTAGTCTCTGTTACCCTGAAATTTAGCCACCCAAAGGAAGTTTCTTTATAAGGAAAAAAAAATTCCTGTCAATTATTTCTAAAGGTCATAGAGTTAATGACTAGCTGGGAGGTTAATTAGATTCTGAAAGCCTCTTCATATCAATTAAATCTCTTATCTTTATGTTTTAGTAAATAAACTCAGTAACTATTTAGAGCTACTGTTTTAGGATAAGAAACACTGTAAACAGTAAACTATACAATGGGTATTTGGGTTTTTTTCTCACATCTGAGAAAGCATGATTACAAAATAAACTGATATATGTGAATTGGTGATAGTATCTTTTATTCTAGAATTTCTGAATTAGATAATTTATTTTTCAAAATTGCATGCAAATGACTCCTTAGTCATAAACAAATGCCATCAGTGTAACCTCAAGAAAACCATTTCAGAGAGGAAAAAGTAAGGTCAGAGTTACCCTGAGAATGAGCTACTTACTAGTAAAAAACTCTGTGGTTCCAGAAACCAAACTCCTTTCAGAGTTACTATACACACTTGTAAATAAGTGATATATTTAGTGCCTATGGCCTGACAATCACAAACCCAATCATTTCTGTCATGTGAATTCTCTTTGGATAATATAACCAGATTTCAGAATGAAATGGTATAAATCTGCATTAATCAGTAAGGTAGCCACTAACGACATGTGGCTTTTTAATTTAAGTTAATTGAAATGAAATAAAATTTAAAAGTTCAGCTCCTAGGTGCCCCTGGGTGGTTCAGTCGGTTGAGTGTCTGACTCGTGGTTTCCACTCAGGTCATGATCTCAGGGTGGTGAGATCAAGCCCTGTTTTGGGATCCAAGCTCAGTGAGGAGTCTGCTCAAGATTCTTTCCCCCCTCCCTCTCCCTCCCCCCTATGTTGCTCCCCCAAACTAGTGCGAGCACTCTCTCTCTCACTCTCTAAAATAGTTAATTAAATCTTTAAAAAATAAATAAATAAAAGTTCAGCTCCTAGTCTCACTAGCCACATTTCAAGTACTTGATTGCCACATATGATTGGTGGATCCCATATTGGTCAGGACAGGTGTAGAAATATTCATCACCCTAGAAACCTTCCCGTGGGCAGCACTGCTGTAAGGGATGAAACTGGTGAATCCAGTGCTCTTGTTCATGAAGTAATTGCATGATGGTTGATGGATACACCTAATAAAAGGCCTATCAGCCAGAGAGGATGCGTGCAGCCATTTCATCTTCTGTTCCTGAGCAGACGTTTACTCCATGCCCATTGAGTATCAGGGTCTGGGTCAGGGCACAGAAACCCAATCAGGAAAGCTGAGCCACTCAGTCAGTGTTTATTCCCAGGAGTAGAACATTTGTTAAGATAAATGTGATTTTGTGGAGTGAGGTGAGTGGGAACACCAAGGCTGGGGTTCCCCTAAGGAATAAGAGAAGATGGAGGAAGGGATGGGAAAGAAGACTTGTAGGGAAAGAGAAACAAGCTAGGTCAATTCTGGACTTTCCCACAAGAAAGGAAAGAGCACACATGCACACAGTTTCTTCTGATTTTTCCTCATTGGAAATGTGAGAATTTTATCTTCATCCAGGCTTAATGACTGGGGTCTCCTTAAAGTGTGGTGGTTCTGAATGAACACCATGGGATGGAGGGGAAGAAAGTGGCAGAGTGATTTTCCTGAAGAATGTTGTAGAAGCATTATCGTGAGAGTTCACGTTTTAAATTTTACATTTAGGAAATAAAACTTCAAAAGCCCCACAGATTTGGATAGAAATTAAGTTCTAGTTACAGCAACTGGTTCTCTAACTTGGGGCAAATTATTTAGCCATCTTGACTTCAGGTTCCTGCTCTGAGTCAGTTGTCAACCCTGACCCAGACTTCCTCACAGGCTGTTGTGATGATTAGAGGCTATAAAAGATGTCAGAGTCCATTGTAAACTGTTAAGTTATATAAGGTGTTTTATTTTCAACATCAAGGGGAAAGTTTAGATAATAAAAGTTGTTTAACCAAAGGAGAGAGAAAAAGCAAATTCTTAATTTGGGAATAAATCTATAACATTTTATATTAATAAGTATATAAGTATACCATTCTTATATAAATAATGGTATTTTATATAAATTATTTTATATAAATTTATAGAACAAAGGCCAGTGAATTTTCTTTTCCCCAAGCATTGTAAAATATTCTCTATGTGCAAGGTGAGTGGGAAATATGACGATGATGATGACATGTCCAGCACTCTCAAGGGCCGATAGTCCAGTGTGGACAAAACATACGCAGGATTTGTTCTTTCATTCAGCAGATATTGATGAACATGAAGCCCATGTGCCAAACATTGTGCTAGTTATTGGTGATGTACCTGTGACAATCTTACCCAGCAGTCTGAACCAAAGACATAGATCTAGTACAGTGTGGTATCTGAGGCAAAAGAAAGTAATTGCTGTGAGCACCTGAAAACATCTCATAGTGGTTATAGATGATAAGTAGATAAGTTGATAGGCTAAACCAATCTGCAAGTCATTTATTCCCAATTAAAATAAAAGCGAGACTAATAAAGGTAATAGTGTATAGACTTATAAATGCATACACACACGTATATACACACACACACATTTATGTGTATATGTATACTGTGTAGCAGGCTTTACTTTGGTTTCTGGTTGGCATTGGATTTTTTTAATATATGGTTTCTCTGTAAACATGTGGTTATAATTTTTAGAGAAAATCTATAGAATACAAATGTTAGGAAAATGCAGTGAATACGATTGCCTTTAAGTTTGATAAAAGGTTCTCTGGTGCTAAGAATGGAAACCTTAAGATTACATCCCACATCCTTGGTTTAACTTTACAGATGAGGTCCCCCCCCCCCCACCGTGAATTCTAAAACATGATACATCTGGCTGAGAGACTGGAAAATTGTTACATGCCTGTGTAACATTCTTATAACCTAATCGTTCTACAACTTTTCTCGCAGTTTAATCATTGGAGAATGTTCTTTGTTTTTGTAGTCACTGTTTCACATAGTAACAGCTTGTTGTATTTTGGTCTGTTTGCCAGAGGGTAGGTTTATTTTTAAAACCCTGAACTCTGAATTTTTCTTTATTTTTCCAAGATTGAAAGCAGCTGAAATGCCTGGAGTTACAGGTTGAAGGCTGCTTTACAATATGTGAAGGGAAGCTTCTTTCCCTCCTCCCTTTGTGTGTGTGTGTGTGTGTGTGTGTGTGTGTGTGTGTTTAAATTTTTTCCTAACAAATGTCTTCTAACTGGTAGTTGTCTAAAAATAGAAAACTGCCTAACTAAAAATAGCCTGGCTCTCAGTCGTGCCAAGGAAAATGGAGAGGAATAGGCGTGGAATAGAAGGCTGAGTAATCCAGTTCTATTCATTCAGAGAAACCTTTGAGAATGCGGGCGATGATAAAGTGCCCTCAAAAAACCACAGGCCTGACTCTCTCTTCAGACTTCTAGGTGCCAATAAACATTTTAGCCCCAGGATACATTTTTTTTTTCTCATAGGTTGTAAACATTTTCTGAAAGACAAGGCTTTGTTTCACAGAACCTGACAAACTGCCATAACTAACTTTCCTAAGGTCTTAAAAATTCATAATTGTAAGATATATTTTAAAAGAGCATCTTAAATGAAAGTATTGTAAAATAATGTACATCATGTAACACTTAGGAGAAAACTGTTACAATAAAAACTGCTTACTGCTTGCAATTAAACTCAAAACTTTAAAGTTTCACAGAAAGTTATTCCTGTGACTCATGTAGCTAAAGAGAACAGCTGACTTAGTTTAACTCCCTTAGATACAGAAATTCTCTTAAGCATATATTCCTTTGATAAACCAATATTTAGTCTCTTTCTTACAATTAGAATTTTCACCCAGGCAGATTTTCTCTTTTGATTTTTTAATTGGAGTAGAAACTACCTTCAAAAATAACATTTCAAGAGTCGGATGGCTTGGAGTTTAGAGAAATGGAATTTTGATTAAGTCATTTTAAAAAAATACATAAGCCAGTTTTGCAATGGTAACGCTTTTTTTTTTTTTTTCATTTTGTTTTACTTAAGTAATCCGAATAATCAGGTCAAACATAGCAACAGGGTGTGGAAATGTCAGCACAGTTCATGGGGTTATAGGGGTCTAAGCATTGTTATGTTCAGTTCCTGCAATGATGCTAGTGATAAGACTCTTGAGACAAAGGACGATAATTGATGGAAAGAGCCTTAAATCATTGCTAGAAGAATCAAGGTCCTTGTATCTGTGTACATCGACTCTTCTGGTCTCCTTCCGTCTTGTAAAGCATTTTGTCGTCTTGCATGGTGGCCCCCTACTGCTCTTTGTAATAGATGCAGACCACAAGTGATTCCTTCATGCAGCATACAGGGTGTAATTGTGTCTGTGTGGTGTATTAGTAATTACCAAGCTGAATTCCCATATTGTATCTTTACTGCAGGCATGGAAAAATAGGACATACAACCCTGCATAGACATTTTCAACCTAGATAGTGAACCACTTAGAGCTACATTCCAGGGACAAAGCCTTTTATTTGCACACTTTTTAAACAAAATTTTCATTGTTGAGTCATTTGTGCTATGCAGGATAAATTCAGTTTTGGAAATAATTACCTCTGATATATTCATTTCTGATTCTTCAGCAAAACCTTTGTAATATGGAAAATATTTGCTATTTTTAATTGCTAAAAAATCATTTTAATATTGCTAGATATAATAGTGATATGAAATGTAATAATTATGCTAGACTATCATGTAGAGAGAATAGTGCATGGATCACTACATATAACAGATTGTATAGCATTCATAAACATTAAATAATATGATTGTTTTAGCAGTATTTTAATGTTAAATGGTGATATTTTCATATATTATTTATTGATTTTGGCTCAAGCATTGTTAAACTTGAGAAAAAGCTGACAATGAATTTTTGTTACAGTAAACAGATATAAATTAATAATTAATTTCTTTGCTATAAAATTTGCATACATCCTTTATGTATTATGTAGCCAATATTGATTTGACTACGTCCTAATCATTGGGGATTTGAAATGTTTACAGTATTACTTATCTATAATAGAAGCCAAAATAATGTAAGCAGATTGGTTTAAACAAGAGAAGGGATGTTTATTTCATGCATCAAATGTTTATAAGGACAGCTAAAAACTATTAAATATGGTAACAAAGAAATTAATAAGGCCATTTCATTAGCAATAGCAAATGTCATTAAATTTATTTTGTGAATTATTAATTAAAGCATGCAAGAGTTTGATTCCATTTTTACCTTCAAATTTAAAAGTGACCTTATATTTTATAAATTTACTTCCACTTTTATCTGTGGATATTTTTATTCTAGCAATAATCATTAGATTCCAAGGATATAGAGAACTTCATAATGGTGCTAGGAGAGATAGAAGTTTGGAAGATACAGTGAATGACATCACAAAATTTAACAGTCTAGCTAAGATAAAAAATATACATGCAAATCGACTGGACAAAACAACATAAGAGGCACTGTAAGATATTTTGGGGGAGGCAGAATAGCAGTGAGAACATCAGCCTGGAACTAGACTGCATGAGTTTTTATCCTATCTCCCCTGCTGACTGGTTGTATTTTCCCAGACAAGTTACTTAGGTTGTCTGTTTCTTACGTCGTTTGTAAATGGGGTTAATAATAGCACCTAGTATCTAGTTATTATGAGAATTAAATTATTGAACATTTATAAAATGCTTGGAATGGGGTCTGGCACATAGGTTCTTGGCGATGACTGTGATGATGACAATGATGCCCTGATGCTTGAAATCAAGTAATAATCTCTAGGAAGTAGAATTTAAAAAGTCAGGAGACGGGCGCCTGGGTGGCTCAGTCAGTTGAGCGTCTGACTCTTGGTTTCGGCTCAGGTCATGATGTCACAGTGGTGGGATCGAGCCCCACATTGGGCTCAGTGCTGAGCCCAGAGTCTGCTTCAGATTCTCATTCCCTCTCCCTCTGCTCCTTCCCCTGCTCTCTCTCGCTCTCTCTCAAATAAATAAAATCTTTTTAAAAAGTCAGGAGAGGTGAGTGATGAGTAGACATTTTTAGTCTCAAACAAATGAAGATCAGAAAGATGGATATAAATTGATGAAGAGGATGTGGGCAAATCTTTCAAAAGACCAATTATGAGTGCACCTGGGTGGCTCAGTCCTTTAAGAGTTTGCCTTCAGCTCAGGTTATGGTCTCAGTGTCCTGGGATCAAGCCCTGCATGGGGCTCCCTGCTCAGCAGGGAGCCTGCTTCTCCCTCTGCCTCTGTGATCTCTCTCATTCTCACTCTCTTTCAAATAAATAAATAAAATCTTTTTTTTTTAAAAAAAAGCCCAATTATGCAAAGATCCACAAGAAGAAATGATCAAGGGCATGAAAAAATGTAGCTTGGTATGACTAGAATGTTCACATACAGTAGGAGTTATAAGAAAGATGGCAAGGTAAATGGAGAAGAGGGGGACAGGCAAATCAAGTGCTCTAAATGTTTGGTGTGGAATTAGATGCAATACAGTAGGTATGAGAAAGATACTGGATGGCCTCAAGCAGTAGAATAGCATAATGACAATCAATGCTTGAGGAAAATTCTACTGGAAAATATAACTATCTCTAGATGGAAGCAATTTAGTTGTAAAAAGTGGAAATGCCAAGTTACTTTAATTTTTATAGTAACATGTGTGCATGCTAAAAATCCTGAAGCCTTTCATTATACTTATATATTTTAAACCATTTACATCATTCTATAAACATCTATGATAATCATAATATAATTATGATTATATAATAATCATAATATAATTATATAATAATCATAATATAAAACAAGTTGTTTCTGAAGTATGCATACAATTTCAGTACACTGATAATATGCACATGCATTTCTCTGGCTAAGGACTATTTGTCATATACAGTATGTTAAAGGAGCAAATTATGGAGACCTCAGGGGGTATATTTAAACTATATAATCTTCTTTAGATTACATTGAAGAAGAAATCAAAATCTATAAATTCAGAAGTTCCTAAGGAGTTATGTGCATTTTCAGTGACCACGTAAACGGTCAGGATTCTGGATACAATACTTCCAAATGTAAAAACTACCCTCACACTTTCAGGTTTATAATCTAAAAGCCCAGCCTTTTCATTGTAAGACAATGTGGTATAGGAAAAGGGACAGACAAGTTTAGACTCCGACAAACCTGGTTTCTACAACATTCATAAATTCCATGCTTTGGGGCAAGTTTCTAAACCTTCACCACATCTCTGCTTTCTAAGCAGTAAAATAGTGATGGTAAATCTCACTTTTGGTCTTTTTGTAAGAATCAAGTTATACCATGTACATATATATCCATTACCACATGTTGAAAACATGATGATCATAAACATGTTCTTTCCTTTCCTGCTTCTCCTTCCTGCAAGTGTAAATTTAGGCAAAATTTCTAACTTTTTACTTTCACACACACACACACACACACACACCTTGGACATTGCAATCTTCAGAGTATATTCTGATTATGTTCAAACAAAATGTCACATTTTAGAAATTGTTACATGTATGTGTAACTATTTCTTGCATAATGAGGTTATGAAATTCTTTAGAGATAAGATTCACTATACTTTTAGAACTAAGGAAAAGGTAGAGAAAAGTAAAAACTTGGATTCTATTAAGTCAAAACAGAATTGATTAAAAAAAATTGGCAGAACTTTGTCAGAGAGGCTTGCGCAAGTTCTGTTGGTGAACTCTGATATATAGTTAGGATATCATTTATTCCCTGGTGTTCCCTTTGGACTACTATGTATCCAGGGAAGAGCACAGTTAGGCAATGAAAGGGAGGGTTGGGGAGAGGGAGGAAGGGAAGGAGGAGGGGGAGGTTGATTAAGATTTTAAGACAATGAAAGTAATTAGCAAAGCTAAGACAGGAGTGTTCCTACATTGCCAGTTTCTTCTCTGATGCAAAAACAAATAATTGATTTTTATTAAAATACTAGCCAGCCAACAGTGTCTAGTGTGATGATATTGTTAATGATAAAATACATCTATCTTACATTGCTTCTAACTTGTATCTTTGCCCTAGCTCCCTCAGTATTTTGATGGCAGTAAGGATACATGCTCTTGGAAATGAGCCAAGCACATGCTAACGCATTATACATTTGGCTTGGTTCCAAGTGAACAGGTGTTTTAAATATTCCAGTCACATACCCACAATGTATATTGCTACTGGGGAAAGGATATCATTTCTGAACCACTGATGTTTGTTTGACTCTGTTCTGAACCACACCTATTTTGCACTCTGAAGATTTAGCAAAGATGAACTGTGGTTTGAGGAGGGATGACCGTGAGAGCCCTACTTTTACTGATAGGAGGTGCAGCAAATTTATAGTTCTGAACTCTGCGCCTGATGTCTGGCTATGGAGATCAAAGTACTTGCTGCTCAACATTAGAAGAAGGGAAAGTTAGAGCTTTCCACAACTGAGTTCCTACAAATATGAGAGATTTTACTTCTACTAGAGAAAAATATAATAAATTATTAGAAATTATTTGTTATGATTAGGGGAAGGAATTTGTTTTCTATTAGAAGCCGTCATTCAGTTTGCAGACATACCACAATAAAACAACCTAACTTTTCTGGGGTCTAAATTACGAAATTGAACTATTTCCTTCTGGAGGAAAAAAAGATAAAAATAGCTGTGCAGAAATATATCTATCCAGAAATAATTCTGAAGATCCTTTCAAAATTCTTAGCTTCATGCTGTGTGGGCACACACACATGCACACACACTTGCTCGCTCACATACATACACACAGATATGTACACATAACTCATGTAGTTAATGTGAGACTGGCAATTTCCAGCAGATGAACTCAGATATATAACTTCCATCTCACTGTGCACAAGTTCCTGTGTCAGATCAACAAACTCATTGATTTCTGTCTGTCCCTTTGGCTTCAGCAATAAAGAAATGCAAGAAAGTGGAGGCGGAGGTTGGGAGGGGAGGGCTTCTAACGTCTCTGAGCCACCTGCCTTAACTTCATACTTCATGTCAGTATAGATTGAATTCCTCTGGCCATTACTCAGTAGTGTGTGTTACCTCATGGAAACAGACTCTGAACCATGGTCTGCTTCCTCTTTTAATGGTACCGTTTCCCCTCATCTTTTAACCATAGTCTTTAAAAAGAAGTGGGATTCTATTCAGAATGATGGTGATGGCAGTTTGGGGCATTTTAAAACTATTAGTTGGTTAATGTGTGGTTAATATTATTTATTCAACAGAAAACTGACTTTAAACCCATGTAAAAAGCCAAGTATCAAAATTGTAAACTTCGTTTAAATGTTACACAACTTTGTTTAATTTCAATTTTCAAAAAATTCAGTTTCCCATCTAAGAGAGTTGTGTATTGGCCAGGCTGGGGAAGCCTCCAGAGAAAACAGGGCAGCTCAGCCACTGCGGAAGCCGCGTTGGTGACTGTGGGTGGCATTTCTCTGCTGAGTCAGGTTTGTGCCAGGCCTTCCCTCAGCTTTTACTAACAGTGTGGATTTTCTGACAAGATGCAAAAACCCAAGTCTTGCGGTTCTTGAAGCTCTCCTGCAGTTTCTCCCTTTTCCTTGGGACTTGGGGAAATTTTCACTTAAGAAGATCCCATCTTGCTATGTCTTCCTTGTAACTGTTGAAAAAAACTGGGAACTTTCATTCCCTTCACTTTTTCTCCCTTCTGGGCTATAAAGTAACACAGTATTATCCATATCATTTTGAAAACCAAAGAAAGGGAAGAGCTTCTGTACCCATGTTTTAAAAGGAGAATTTTTATAGCTCATACATGATTTCTTCATGATCCCATAGTATTGGCCAGAGAGAAACAGTAGTCCCTCCATAGAAGTATACATTTCTTCTCTTTTCCCCTACCTACCCCCATCACCCCAGCAAAAATGTTACCAGCTTTGGAATCCCTTATCTACCCAAGCAAATTGAAGAGCTGGGCAGTTAGCTTGGGAATCTGAAGAATAGAGGCACCAAAAAAATATAAAGCAAACTTTTTCTCTTATTAACAGAGACTTGAAGTTCTTGCTAGTATTATTTTAATAATTGGGACAAACCTACACTTCATTTTACCCAGATAGATACAGCCTAAATGATAATGCAGAGGACTTCCTTCCTGGTCCTAAAAATGTAGGAGTGGAAAAAATTAAGCAACCTTTCTTTGCCTTAGGTTTTCAACATCCTACACTTCATTTTAACTAGGTAGCTACAACCTAAATATTATGGAATGGGCCTTCCCCTCTCTTCAGTGACTATTGCAATAACACAACAGGAAAAACATTTTAGATAAAATTACTCATCGGAAAGTGAGTTCTATTACAAATATATCTCTTTATGAAAAAAATAAGATTTGTCAAACATTTCACCAATTTCATCTGAGAACAAAGTATTCAAAGAAAACACTGGCCTAACTTAAGCAATCTTTATAATCGGATGACTTGCAGAGGCAGAATAGGAGAATAACTGACAAAGGAAACCCGGGAGCCTTGTACATGAGTTCGTTAACTCGGTTCCACCACTAACTTTGCGGACTTTCGCAAGTGCTTGAACCTCCTTGCACCTACTTTCCTTCACCTGTGGCAGTCATGGGGAAGAGTAGTTACGAGGGTTTAAAAAGAGATCCATGCAGAGCTGCAAGCTCAGTCCCTGGCACATAGGAAATGCTCCATTAATGGGAGGTGTTACTGCTGAAGAACAGATTCGGTTAAGGGGAAAATTAATATTTTGATAGTGTGGGAAGACTGGTTTAATTTCCTTTTCATGCCATAGAAGAGGAAATGTTGTTTTTATAATTACCTAATGAATAATATGGAAGAAATTATTGTGCAAATGAAAACTTTAAGCTCACCACTGAACTAACAAAATCACTGCGAATCCATAAGGTATGCCAAACTTAAAAATCAGGTTGTAGTACATTTTCAGTTGATAATGCCTGAAATTATTGAGGCCCTCATGATGACAAAAGCAGGTAGCTATGCCGCGGGGACCAGGAGGCCAATGCCACAGAGACTCCCCAGAGAAGGCTGTCCAGAGCCGGAGGACAGAGCAGTCTGTGGGGCTGGCAGATGCCACTTGGCCTCACTGAGTTAGACAACAGGTGCCCAGCCACTGCCAGGAGCAGATAGCAGGATGAGCAAGATTGCTGATGGCCCGTGGTAAAGCTTTATGTTAGATCATAAGGTGCTGAGCCCAGGTATGAAGAGACGCCAGCTTACCTACTGGGGGATCAGTTGATGTGCTCACTGGATTATTTTTTCCTTGTCCTTCATCAGACGCTCAGCTTCTCTCTCTCATTCTCATTCCCTTCCTCCCTCCCCATATCCATTCATCTGTCATCTCTCCATCGTCTGTCGTCATTTTATCCTTTCTCATTCTCCTTCTTGTCCTTACTTTACTTAAGCATATATTCTCCATAACTTTGTTTTTCATTTCTTATTTTGTAGCATCGTATGAAATCCAAAGTGACTGAATGCAAAACCTAAGAATGTTACTTATCTGTATAATGTATGAAGTCATGGGAAATGTGATTTTGTGAATGAGTTGCTCTAAGATTCTGAGACCATGGATTCGTATATGGATAACATTCATAGCATAAGGAAAATAAATTGAAATGAGTTTGATTTTAACTATTGGTTAACTGAATTTGGAAACATAAATTTAGAAAAATTTAAACCTACACAAAAATAATAAGGTAGCTTAGCCTATGTAGGTTTTCATCAGCATTTGATATTGATAATACTAGCCTTTCCAAAACATTTTTTATGAATTTTATTTTCTTTGAAAGTATTTCATCTAGGAAAAAAGATCCCTATTTGCTATAATGGACTGCATATTAGGTATTTTCAGAATCTTCTTTGTAGATAGTTTTTGTCCTATTTATTTTTAATGATTATACTCAATTCATTATTGTCTATGCTAATGAAAAAGGACCCTTTATTCTTTTTAATGTTAGCATTGTTAACATACAGTGTTATATTAGTTTCAATTAGCTTCAATATATTAGTACAATATAGTGACTCAACAATTCTATACATTACTCAGTGCTCATCATGGTAAGTGTGCTCTTAATCCCCATCACCTGTTTCACCCATCCCCCCACACCTCCCCTCTGGTAGCTTTCAGTTTGTTCTCTATAGTTAGGCGTATTTTTTGGTTTGTCTCTTTTTTTTTTATTCATTTGTTTTGTTTCTCAAATTCCACGTATGAGGGAGATCTTATGGTATTTGTCTTTCTTTGACTGACTTATTTCACTTAGCATTATAAACTATATCCATCCATGTTGTTGCAAATGGCAAGATCTCATTCTTTTTTATGGCTGAGTAATATTCTATCATATATATATATATATATATACTGCATCTTCTTTATCCATTCATCTATCAGGGAACACGGGCTACTTCCATAATTTAGCTATTGTAAATAATGCTGCAGTAAATGTAGGGGTGCATGTATTTTTTCAAATTAGTGTTTTTGTTTTCTTTGGATAGACACCCAGTAGTGGAATTACTGGATCATATGGTAATTCTATTTTTAATTTTTTGAGGTACCTCCATACTGTTTTCCACAGTGGCTGCACCAGTTTGCATTCCCACCAACAGTGCACAGGGGTTCCTTTTTCCCCACACCCTTGCCAACACTTGTTGTTACTTGCGTTTTTTATTTTAGACATTCTGACAGGTGTGAGATGATATCCCATTGTGGTTTTGATTTGCATTTTCCTGATGATGAGTGATGTTAAGCATCTTTTCAAGTGTCTGTTGGCTATCTCTGTGTCTTTGGAGAAATGTCTGTTTTTGTCTTCAGTGAGAACAGACCCTTTATAGCAGTATTATAAAATAGCAGAACCTGGGGCGCCTGGGTGGCTCAGCCGTTAAGCGTCTGCCTTCGGCTCAGGTCATGATCCCAGGGTCCTGGGATCGAGCCCCGCATCGGGCTCCCTGCTCCGCAGGAAGCCTGCTTCTCCCTCTCCCACTCCCCCTGCTTGTGTTCCCTCTCTTGCGGTCTCTCTCTCCGTCAAATAAATAAATAAATATCTTTTAAAAAATAAAATAAAATAAAATAAAATAAAATAGCAGAACCTCCAGTGTGAGTCAGGAGACAGCAACCTGCAATAACGAATAAGTCAGGAATCCAGAGGGCAAGTCCTTGTGGCAAATTGAGTAAAGGGTCCTACTGCCAAAATGCTACTGGTACTTTTGATGTCTGTCCTATAGATGCTCTGGTTATGTTTCTGGTACCAGCTGGAAATAACTACATTGCTAGGGAAGCAAATAGAGGCACTTTGATCAATGAACCCAAAATTCCCATTAATTTATGAAATTCTGAGGGCTCTAATGCTCCTTGGTCATGTGGAGACTGAGGCAGGCACACAGTCGCCCCACAGAGAGCACAGCTGTGTTAAGACTGCAGGGAGGGCTAATCTAAATGCAGACAATGACTGGAATGGTGTCCGTGTGCTTTGTAAATACAGCAAAAGTCTCAAATGGAGAACTGAAACTGAGCAACTGCCTAAGGAACTTGAAGCACTTTTATTTTTAAGCACCTTTTATTTACCTGAAGCTCTTTGATTATTAAAAGGTACAGTTGTAACAAACTTTCTTCCACTGGACACCTACCCAAGACAACTGAGCATAAAATCCACAACTTATTAACAATCCACGTATAAGATTTGTGGTAATGACATACAAGCTGTAGACAATAAATAGATTAGACCCTGTCCTTCGCTGCAGGTAATTTTTAATGTGGAAGAAGAGATAAAACATATCACCAGTATAAACTTATTTGCAGAAAAGAAAGAAAAGGGCATTATAAGTGTCCTGCTGTGCATTTTGGAGATTTAATCTAAGGGACTTTCTTATTGCCTGTTCTGAATGTGAATAAACGTATGTTCCCTGATCAGTTGACTACATCCTATAAACCTAACATCCTGTACAACAACCTCTACCTCCAGGACAACCCTCCGAACCTAGAAGTCTTTCTTTCCCAGATCTTAACTTCCAGCCAGGGTTGCTGGCCTGGTTTCCTGTTCATAGACCAGGTCTGATAGAGCCCCATAGTGTTCTTCCATCTACTGGTCTAACTGGCCCAGCCCCTGATCAGTGACCATCTTACCCATTATATCTTGGGCACTCTTCTTTAAACAGGAAGTTTTCCAGTGTTTCAGCCAATGAAATAAAAATATTAATACTGCATTAACCAGATCCCCGGGGATTTTACATCAAAAGAGACAAGTAATAAGGCTAGAGACCCAGGCTGCTAGGCTTTGGCAGACCTAGCAAACATTACTGATGTTGAAAGAAGAGAGAAAAGGTACAGTGTTAAAGGAAAAGGAAAGCTTGGATCCCCACTAACTTTGGCTTAATATTTCTGAGCCTCCTTATTATATGTCATCAGGCTCTCCTTGGCTGTCCAGAAGAGCCAGCCAATTTGTTGCAATATTCTACTGTCAGATACTGCACTAGTTGCTAAGGATAGGAAGCTTTCAAGAGATATTTCTTGTCTACAGGGATCTTATAATCTAGAAAATGAGACAAAAGCGAGAATACGGAGAACAACATTATGAAATAAATGTTAATTACAAAGTTCTGGAGAAGCACAAAAGAGAGACACATTAATTCTTTTACCTCTCCAGTCCACAGGATTCTTTCCTTTTATAATTTAAATTTATGTGTGAAGCTGGGAGAAGGTGGGGTTAGAGAGAGTGGGTTGTAGGGGCAAAAACAGCATATACTATGAGCACAAATCTAGCAACTGCCCCCTGTGTGTTTTCAGCTTCCATTGTGATTCCATCTCAAATAAGAACCTCTGTCACTGCAACCTTGGATTCCATTATTCTTTTATTAGCAACAACAGTATTTATTGGGTCTCATCCTTGCGGTGGGCACATTCAAGTTGCGGTAGGTACAGAGGTGAAAAAGACAGTGTTTCTGCTCCTATAGAGGTTGGTTCTAATGCAGCCACAGTAGCTGTGCTGTTCATATTGTTCTCACAGAATCCCAGTGATGCTCTGAGGCCCTGATACCTCAGGTTAACATGTCAGAACAATATGGGTGTTGAGCAGCATGTGCTAACCCACTCTCTCAGATGGTTTCGGCTCAGGCTCAGGCAAAACCCTCAGAATTAACACATAGGCTAGTTTCCACAGGGCATACTCCCAGAGTGTACCAGCTGGGAAAGCAAAGAATAAGAGGCCCTCTCCCATCGTTGCTGTCCAATCACTATCGAATAACCAAAATCACCCAGAGTGAATGACAAAGAGAGGGTTTTCCCATCAGTCCAAAGACCAGCCCAGGAGAGAAGGAGACTAAGGTCAAGGCTGCTGGAGCTCTTACCTCTCTGCAGCCTGGCAGAGGCCCAGGGTAGGAGAGAGGTCAGGCAAGGAAGCAATTTAACCTTCATCTGGGAGTCCCTGGCTATCTCAGAAATGAGGATTTGGGTTATCTCAAGTACCATTCTCTGGTATGATCAAAATTGTCATGATACGAGTCAATCAGTTGTGAACCTCACATCTTATTTTGTGTTCCCTTACTGGAGGCTCTGTGTACACTCTGCTTTTCAGATAAACTAGTGATAAACTATAGATCCCAACTAACAGAAAAAAACCAACCATTTGTACCCTGTATAAAAGAGTCTGTGTCACCTCCACTGTTTCCACTCCCACAGCGATATTCTGTTTCCACAGTCATGAAGTGATTCTGGAGCTTGCTTTAACTTACCAGAACTTGTGTTCCTTGCATTTTTTTACTTAATCTTATTAAAACATATAAATAATGCTGTCATCTTAGGAAACCACCCAACTCATTTCAGTTAGTCTGTCAGTGTTAGAAAGTATGACTGTCAAGTTTGTTTGCTTATTCATTTATCCAGTAAAGGGTTACTGAGAACCTTTATTGAGCCCACATGTATTAATCCAGCCCTATGGCAGGAACCAGAGACACCCAGTCCTTATAGAACTCACTGTCTAGTGGTGAAGCAGACATGTGAGAAGATAAATTAGAATATAATATACCACCTATTATTAAACACACACAAAAAGTTACGGACAGAGAAGGGAGTCCCTAAATGCCTAGAAGAGCTAGGAAAGAGCTTCATGGAGCAAGTGATGGCATTGGGTAATACGTAACCTAGGATGACTAAGGTTTGTGTAACAGACAGCAGAAGCAAACACAATATTCTAGACAGGAATGAATGACACATATCAAAACAGCGTTATTACAGGACCTACCTGACTTGGGAAATGGTAGGAATTTCCCCGCTAATGAAACCCAGAGTGCTGGGGGAGAAGGGAGAGAATGAGGCTGGAGAAGAAGAGGAGGGCTTGCTGTGAAAACCAGGGTTGTGGCCTTTGGGAGCTGCCAGCGTTTGTATGGAGAACAGTGATAAAATTAGATTTGCATTGTAATGAGACCCTGCTGAAAGTGGGAAGGATGACTGGCTGGAAGGTGAGATCAGAGGACAAACAGATTAAGGGTGGGAGACCAAATAGAAAAAATAGTAATGGAGTCAAGAGATGGTGGAGTCAAGGGTGACTTCTGGGTTTCCAGCTTGAACAACTAGGGTGTGATGTTTGCTAGGAAAGGAAAGACGGAAGGGGAATGGATAAAGGGATAGGTTACAATCAACAAAATAAGTAAGAAGAAGAGATCGTGGGAATCCTGTAGAAATGAGGAAGCATGGTGACTGAGAATGGTAGTCCTGAGCTGATGATAAATATAGGCAGTGTGGGGTACTCCCACTTCATGACTAATCATGCCCTGACCCAACTTCAATAAAAAGGCATTTACAACTAGATAAGAGCCTACATGGAAACAAAAATAATGATTTAACCTATCCATATATATATACATCTTCTTTTGTTAAAATAAGGCATTAATGGTTTTAAAAAGATGCTTGAGTGTGTTATTTTTAAAGAATCAGTGCTCCCAATAATCTGCCTTTGTCATCCCTATAACCTATTTGCAAGTAAAATGCCATAGTTGAAAAAGGTTAGTAGGTAAAGTTACATTTATATTTTAGACTTTCAAAAATCCTGCTTCCTGATCTTTGTTAATTTACTCCTCTCCTCTCTTTCTCAACCTTTGTTTATTAGTTCTGTCCTATGTTTTTCTTCCTTATTTAAGAAGTCACTAACATCATTCATCCTTCAAACCCACTTCCAGCTTGATCATTCATATTCCAGCTTTTTGTTTTTTATCTCATCTTTTATTTTTTAGCTTGCTTTATAGATATTATTAGGATTAACTGCATATTTTAGCATGCATTTCAGTCATTATATATTAAATGTTCCCTGCTTAGTATTTTACTTCAGATTTCTCCTGGATTCAGAATGTCAGGGAGCATTTCATGGCTAAGTGTGCCAAACTTCCCCATCTCATTCCTGTTCTGGGCCAGCCTCATGATGCATGCCCTGTCCAGGTTCCAGAAGAGGTGTGGTGGAAGAATTCTTAACAAAAACATCAACCCACTGACCTATCCTGAGGCAGCCTGAATCATCTGATTGGCCTTAGAATCACCCTGATTTTCCATGAATCCTCCAGGCTAAGGTTGGCCCAGAATAAGACCAATGTCAAAGCCCAGGAGAATAGTGGAGCAGTAGACCAGCATCCAAAAATGGGGGAAAAAGATGAACTCTGACCAAGAATTTTAAAACATGGTTATTTCAAATTTATAGTATCTGACTCACATTCACAAAAGTTTCCCCATGCTCTTGACTATAAGGTTTCTGTTTTTCCTTTTCTACCTTTACATATTCTGCCTAAAATACCACTCCCTTTTTCCTTCTTCCATGCTGAATCCTGTGCCTTTTCCTGCTACTCGTATCATGGCCGAGATTATATGATCATGGCTTTTTGACCTTAAAGATTTCATGAGTGCCTAGTTATTTCTGACATTCCATATCTAGACCAGTACCCCAATTTTTAAGTATTCAATGATATAAATCTCTTGAGTTTTAACCAGTTTCATACTGCATTGTTTTCGAACTTTAAAATGACACATTCAAAAAATAGTCAATTTATAATAGTTACTTAAAAAGAACAAAATAATAACTGAGTTTTAACACAATGTGAAATAATATAAAATGGTGAAAAAGAAATTACAGTTGCAAAAATACTACACTGAGACTCCTCTTTCTCCCTCTAGCATCTGAGCATTCTTTCCTCTTGTGTTCATCCATCCATTCAGCCTCTCATTAATGCTCCAGACATTTATTAATCTTCTGCCCTGTGCCAGGCCCTGTGCGAAGTCCTGTTGATACAAAATGGCTAGTAAACAATCCCTAACCCCCAAGAGTTCACTCATGGGAAGAAAAACATATAAACAGAAGTTCTTAATCATATCTCTGGGAATGCATCTTTGCATCCAGAGGACCCTGACAGACAACACCTGATGCATAGTAGCCCTTAGTAAATATATATCAAGAGGTCTGAATCCCACTACCATTTCTGCCTCCAGCTAGGCAGACAGCTTTGGTCCAGTCTTGAAACCTCTGCATACACTAACATTAAAGTGAAGATGTGTGTTCTGTTCATTCAGCAAGCATGTATTGAGCACTTTACAAGTTCTATATTGAAACTCCCTAAGTGAATAAAGGAAGGTGCTTTGTTACTTGCCTCATGAGCTAGCAAGGGAGACCCGTAAGTAATAATGTGTGATCAAGGCTCTAATAGAAAAATGTATACAATAAGTGAGTACATGAATGAGGGAGAAATTAATTCCACCCTGGTGATCAGCGAAGTCTACAAAGAGGAGATGATGTATTAATTAGCTCTGCCTTGAAGGAGGACTGTCCCAAGTCCAGGGAAGAGATATTGGTGGACTCATTCTAGAAGCCCAGCTTGAGCAAGGTATGAAATGCCAGTTGCTTATGCACCGTTATTCTTCCCCTCTGGAAGACATGAGGAAAGGCCAGATGATCCTTGGTGGTCTAGTCCAGGATTAGAGTACCAGTAATTATAGGAACCATCACCATCTGAATGTTTATATGAAATAATTCATGACCACTAAAAGGCATGGGTGGGTGTTTCTTTATGTTCTATACATTAAAAGTCTTCAAATCTTTAACTTGTGTCTTTTATTTCCATTATTTAAAGATGAAAAACGGTTCAGTGAAAAAAATTTTAAGTCCGATATTAAGATTATCTTTGGAGGAAAGGAATAAAATGAAACAATGAAAATCTCCAGCGCTTCCCAGCCTTTCCTCAGTAGGAGTTAATATCTGGTTAGAATAAGCATTAATAACCTGGAGGAAATACAGTGTTAAGTTTATATTTTTAATTTTTTATTAAAATTTTCACCACAAATGAATAATTCGGGGTAAAATTTAATTTTTTATAGTCTGTACTAGATATGATTTGCTTGTCTAATTAAAGTCTACCTACCGATTGTAGTAAATTTGCAGTATTTTAATTGTCTTTTCATTTCTATATTAAGAACAAAGAAGAACTATGGAACAGGAAAGATAGTGCAGACAATGCTTACGGTTTTGGCAATTAAAACCTATACAGAAATTTCTTGGCATCTCCTATAATCTGTGCTAGAAATCACACACACACAAAAACCATATATAATATTGTAGGCCATTTCAGAGGTTTTTCATTTAAATTTGTATTGCCTGCTTTTCTAAAACACAAGGGCACCAGACAGTATCTGTGTATCATAGGTTTTCAGTAAGTGTCTGCTGACGATATTTTAAGTGAAAGAAGTCATTCCATAGGGCAGCCACCCCCCAGGGCTGAGGGGACGAAAGCAGCAGCTTGGTAGCTGCACACAGCTTTGGGAGGATGTTTATGAAATACTCTCAGAAACTTCGCTTACAGGCAGTATCCATCTCAACAGCATCTCCTTCTCCTATGTGGATTTACGGCTTTCTAAAGATTATTCAGCTTGTTAAGAGTAGACGCTTATTTTCATAAAGCTATGAAAGATAAGCACAAAAAATGATTTAGTATTAAAGAAAAGGAAACTACCTTTTCTAAGTTGATGCTTTTTTTTTCCCTTGGCTTTTGTGCGAACATGACATTCATGCAACTAATAGAGATAATTCTTGCATATGTTCTTGACACATCAACCCTCTGAAGTAAGGGTAATGTTAGCTGCACAAAAAAGGTTGATTATTTGGATTTTGAGAAAAATTAATGGGTGTGTATGGGTTTTTTGCAAAAAGATTTGAAATTGCTGCTGTACAGTGGGTAGGTACAGAAAAAGAAAGATGATGAGAATAGATATTCTTTTTTTTAAAGATTTTATTTATTTATTTGACAGAGAGAGCAAGCAAGCGCAGAAGCAGGGGGAGCTGCAGACAGAGGGAGAGGGAGAAGCAGGTTTCCCACCGAGCGGAGGGCCCGATGTGGGGCTCAATCCCAGGAACCCCAAGATCATGACCTGAGCCGAAGGCAGATGCTTAACCATATGAGTCACCCAGGCACCCCGAAAATAGATATTCTTGAGGACTAAGATTGCCAAAATGGAAAGAAGTTGAATGGTTGGAAGCTTTAATCTGTGATGGTGGCTCTCTAAAAAAAAGCTTAATTTTATGTAAATAGCAGTAACATAAAATATATAGCTTCATTTAATTGAAAAAGGCCAATGATTTAGTTATTTCTTTTTTACTAAAAAGAAGTAATTAAGTTTTAACCATTTTATACAGAAGGAATTTTGTAGATGATAACATAATACCTAAGACGAGAAATGAGAGCTCCATGTGGCATTCTTTTTCATTTATATTCCTTTCAGTAACGAAATAGAATCTGTTCCCTACATCTATTTCATTAGAATTTTTGAAGCACCTGTCACCTATCATCGTCAGTTTATATGTATTTCAAGTTTTCCTGATGAACAAATGTAATAATGCAGGGTCCATATGTCCACATGTCTGGGAGGGGAGATTCCACGTGGTTTTTGGATTACCTGTCTGGACTCCCTTTCCCATTTATTGTTAGTATGTCACCTTCTGTCAATCTAATTACTTCTCTAAGAAACGGCTGTTCTCAGCTCCCTGCATGACAATCGCTGCCTTGTGAAAACATCCCAGAAGCCTCTGCCGTCAATTGATCTACCCTAAAAGTGTCACTGTCACATGGAAAGTTGAATTCAGTATACAGACGCACTCAAGATTTACAGAGTTCTCTGAGGGAAGAGTTTCTTTAGATACGTAGCAGGAGAAGCTGGTTTCAGTAGATCTCTTGCCTCATCTTGACAGGTAGAATCAGTCTTTTCACAACATAGTCAGCTGAGAGACACAATATATGCAGCCCGGACTTCTAGCCCCTGTAAAAAAATAATGATTTGAGCGCCTGCATTACCTGACCAATAACATTTGTAAAAGATCAGAGAAGCTTTCAAAGGCCAGAGGCAGAGATTTTGATTTTTTTTTTCTAGAAAAAGGCCTGAAGGGATAATGCTTATTTATCCAGTTGTTTTTTTTTAAAGATTTTTTATTTATTTATTTGACAGAGACACAGCGAGAGAGGGAACACAAGCAGGGGGAGTGGGAGAGGGAGAAGCAGGCTTCCCGCTGAGCAAGGAGCCCGACGCGGGGCTCGATCCCAGGACCCTGAGATCATGACCTGAGCTGAAGACAGACGCTTAATGACTGAGCCACCCAGGCGCCCCTATTTATCCAGTTTTAACAGTCCCTTTAGTTTATACCAACTATTTATCGCTACGATAAAGACAGGCTTGGCCGATCTAACAGTAATTCTTTTGTCATCCTTAAACAGCTGTAGATTTTTAATATAATAAAGATAAGAGTTCCACATTCACATGATAGTATTTAAGTTTATGCCATCACATCCATCTTCAGAGCCTTATAATTCTACCACAATCATCTGTTCTTGGCAGAAACGTGTTCTACAAGCTCTCAGCTGAGGATAATATTTTTGAACAATTTTTTCAATGTTCTAGTTACGTGATTATGGGAATTTGGAACTCACTATTAATTTGTCCTTGGGTTTTGTATTTGTATATCTCAAATGCCCCCTTTTTTAAACAATACAGTTCAACTTGAAATAAGACTGTACTATATCTTTCAGTGTTAGAGATATTTCATTACTTAAATACTGGTGATATTCATTGAAAGATAATGTAGTCAGAAACAAGAAGAATTTATAAGGAGAAAATGAGCCACTGTTTCCCGCCCCCCTCACTGCTGTTTCCTTTGTGACTTCATGCCACTTGCTTTGTTTGCTTAACAGTTTATATAATTCTTTAGGTACAAAAATGAGCTCTTGATCTAATGATTTTTTAATCAAAAAACTGATAATTGCTTTATTGACTAATAAACATTCCCACTCTAAAATCTGACCTTTAGAAATACCAATATTTTAACCATATTTTCATACTTAAAGCTGTCCCACAGCCCAATTTTTAAATTTTTCTATCTTAATTTATTTCAGCGTTCACTCTACTGTTGCAGTTGCATGTGAGTGAGAGCGATCTATTCCACATCCCTCACCTTACAAGTGTGGGAAAGCCTGGGCAGGGGAAGGTGGCCCCATGCTTCCCCCCGGCAGGAGGCCAGAGGTGTGGACCATCATGCTTGCGTAGCTGGTTTGAGACCTGGCATAAGGTTTCCCTAAAATCTTCGTGGAGGACTTGTGAGAGATAATGAGTTAACATTTGTGGAGATCTTTCAACAAACTGTAATTGATGTTTGAATTTTTATAAACCAAACACAGTATCTACCCTTGAAAGCTTCATAAGAATATTTAGCACACATGTATGTGCCAGATGGATTGCAATGACAGTTGATAGGCCTCCCCTAGCCCTTGCGTTCTGTTGTCAAAAATCTGCACATCAAAACAACTATAATTTTTACAATATGATTTATTGGCTAAAAGATTTGAGTACACGCTGAAAAATCTACTTTCTAGATAAGACTATAAATTAATGTTATATAAGATAAGACTTTAAATTAAGGGTTTATGTAATAATATTCCTATCATGCCTCATAGAAATATAGGCAAGTGAATTTTGAAAATCATCAGATAATATTTTCTTGATCTGACATCTTTCTCTACATAAGTGAATTTTCATGAAATATATGTGGATTATGATGCAAGACACTCAGAAATTATTCTCAAAAGCTCAAGGATATGTGGAGATCAAAGCAGAAACAGATCATAATACAGCAAATAGTTATCACCCGGAAGAATACTCTTGTAGTTGAGATAATGCTAACAAAACAGCCTAAGACAGAAAATTAAGTTAGTGAATAAAACTATTATTGTAACGTATTGTAACATTATTTGTAGTATTATTTTAAGAACTCCCCCCCAACCAGGGTTACTTATTCTGGATAAAAATGATGGCATAGATCCATGGTAGGGGGACAGGTGGCCCCACCGATTATAAATTCCCCAAGATTGTAAATGTATATATTATCATCTTGTGTCAAAATATTCATTTTAATATTCAAACATTATACCACATAATAAGCTGTAACCATATGTTTATTTGTTATATTATTACCACTATAACATTAATAAATATTTACAGAGCTGCAGTGTATCGTAGATGTATTAGAAATGGTAACTCTCTTAATTTGACTTTAAGTGAAAAATCTCCCATGCCTCAGAAACTAATTTTAAATGTTATATTTGTTACACATTGATAAGAGCCAAAGAGTTTAAATTGTTAAGACTGACACCCCCTTTTTAACTCATGTTGTTTTATTTATTTTCCCCAATTGCATGAATTAAAGATGGAGTGTTATCTCAGCTTTGAATTCCTTAGCTTGATGTCGCAGCTTCTGCTTTATTTGTATGTGAATTCTGTCTTTAATAAAGATGAGCTCTGCTGAACTTTCCATTAATGAGAGACACTTAGGTACCCAGCTCTTTATAAACGGTGTTGGTAGTACCAAGAAAAATCAGGAATGTTGCTAGTCTATTAATAATTGACATGGCAAGCTGTGTGATTAATCAGAAATTTTATGATCTCTAAAAACATAACATTATCTCTGTAAATCAGATGGGGTACAATTAACTTGACAACCATCAGTTAAAAGGGGAAAAAAAAAAAGAGGGAAAGTAAAACTCAGGACTCCTGACTCATACTTTTCCTGTTATACTGTTATGTCCGTATTTATCCTTCTGTGACAGCTGTGACTGGACCAGACCTACATTAGGGAGACAGGAGGTTCAGGAGAAGGCACTGACTTTTCACTTTCATGTGTCAGCAGACAGTCTCAGGGTGGTCCTACTCAGCTGGAACCAGGAGGAACTTTTCCTAGTTTGGTAGTTATCGACTGTTACCTATTTTCAGTGTCCTCTGGTTTCCTTGCTCAGCTTACGGAAAGTTAAGCTCAGCCGTTTTGACTTTTCTTTCAGCCTATGTTTAGGCAAATAGCTTCTCAGTATCTATCAATCTCAATACAGATTTTCACAAATATAGACGCCTAACCAGACTAGACAAAGGTGATTCTCCCTTATGATCACAGTGTTTGGACATTCTTACCGGGTGCTTCGTGAGAATATTAGCTGGGTTCTCTTACGGCCTTTTGCTGTCATGCGCACATCCAAAGGGATGGCAGGACACCAAGAGCACTAACCATTAGGTTAAACTCAAACTAGAGATCCGTTTCCAACATTTCTGCTTTTGTCACGATCGCAAATTCTGAAATCATTGTGTAATGCCCTGACTTCTAATTTTTCTGTGGGAAGATGGTGTTGCAATTTGCCACCTTACTTGTATTCTTCTGTAAGTATCTGTCACTAGATATTTGAAGCACGTATGAATTCCGTACAATGAAATTTCAGCCCTTGTACCAGTCTTTGTTCACTGACTGAATTTAGTTGTAAAGGGAATATTGCCCTTTTATTTTTTTTTGTAACTAGTAATGGGTACGCTATTGAAATCACTCACGGGTTCTCTCTATGGTTTCTTTACCCTAATGTAAAAAAGCATATGTAATAACAACCTGACGTATTAGACAGCTCGAACTTCTCTAACACCCCTGAATGTCTCTTACAGCCTCTGTCTAGGTTTGAACTTTCCAAATTATGTATTTCAGACGTTGAGAAAGAAGGGCCTTAATGGCTGTGACAGCCCAGATCCCGATGCAGACGATTCAGTAGGTCACAGCCCTGAGTCTGAGGACAAGTACAGGAAAATTAACGAAGATATTGATCTAATGATCAGCAGGCAAAGATTGTGTGTAAGTACTCGGAACACCCTTCATTTTTTTTACTCTTGATATTTCTCTGAACCTGGCAGGCCTTGAACAAGAAAGAAAACAAAGGCTGTGAAAGCCCCGATCCCGACTCCTCTTATGCACTCACCCCACGCACTGAAGAAAAATACAAAAAAATTAATGAAGAATTTGATAATATGATCAAGAGTCATAAAATTCCTGTAAGTACCAAAGGTAGATGGCTGGTCTGCTGGTGACTGCTGCAGTAACATACCTTAACCCTTTCAGTGATGACTTTCTCTAAGAAGCACTGGAAAGTCAAACCGATAAAATAGCCATCTCATCCCACGGACAGTGCATTTATAAAGCCAACCCGAAGGGATGCTGAACTTATGTAATCTAAGAGTTGCCATCAAGTTCATTCATTCAGAGGCAGAAGGTATACAGGCGGAAGAGAAAGATCTATGCGACACACCCTGAATTTACCCAATCTTTTAAACACACAGTTCACACGAATCACAATGCACTCGTAAAATGCTGGAATCTCCTTCTGAACAAGCTTGAGGATTTACTATAAAACATACACGTATCTGTCCTGAGACGGGATACACGAATAGATCCGCAGTTCTCTCACGTAAACTGCCGATCCTCACCCAAAGAGAAGCTTGTTTCTGAATAAAGCTTCAGCCCCTTTCCCTAAACATGACATTCAGCAACAGCACTGAAGGGTTAAAGCTAATGCTCGCTGCAGGGAAACAGACTGCATGAAAACCTAATGGTAAGACTTCAACATGTTTGTGTGCTGGGGTGATTTTAAAGCTTTATCAGAATATTCGCTTTGCCTACACCAACATTTTCCATGCTTTAACATTTGGCTAAATTTTGTCTTAACCAAGTCAAAAGATGTCTAACAATCAATCATATGCCTTGCCAGATATTTAAGAGAAATAACTTTGCATGTATTATTTTGTTTGCCCACATAGAGAGGGGAAAAGTACATACCTTTTATTATACTCTGTCATCAGTCAAGTGATACTAATTTTGTGACATCAAGTGATGCAACTCAGAGGTTCACGTGCTTTCTGAATAACTAATGTTAGAGTCTGAAACCCTCATTGTGTACCAGCTCTTCAGGAGGTAATTAATTCCTTTCTCAGAAAAGAACATTTTTCGTAAGTTAGCAAAACACCCTCAACCTGAGGATTGGGAGAGACTCTGCAGTGAAAATATGCCTCAGCAATTACAAGTGCAGATATTTGGGGACAAGTGCTCTAGGCCGAGTCCACATCTGCACTCACAGGATAAATTAATGCCTTACACGTAGTAAGTGCACAACCAACCTGTGTTGAATTAAACTGAACACTTTAAATTCATTTATAAAATGTATGAATATTAAACTTTCTATCCTCATAAATATGTCTCCTTCTTTTGTTAAATGAAATAATGTCAGCAAGTAGAGCTTTTGTTGAATCAGAATTATTAATACACGGTATCATGAAAAAAGCTAAGTAGCTTAAATTCTTAAAGGTTTCATAAAACCAAGTACTACCTACAACACATCCACAGTGGCACTTTATCAAAAATAAAATATTTCCTATCAGATGCAGCGATGCATACTTGTTATATCCGGAATTCTTAAATGATAAAATGCCCATTGAGATTTTATCTTGCCCAGAAGAAGGAAAGAAACCCCTCCTTTGGGCCAATTTTTAATTCTTACGGGCTGAGTTTCACTTGCTATACGATACACTGGTTTAGAGCTGCTGGGCATAAAGGTTTGTGAAAATAAGATTGTAGGTGTCTCAGACGGGAGGAATCCCCTGCACAGTTAAGAAAGGGCAGTATATGTAATACTGCAGATCACTCTCCATGGCCGTGATCCTAAATGTGTGAAGCTTTAACCTCCCCCACCCACCCACCCTACCCCCCGTCGAGGCTCTGGGAGAATGCCCATATTTGCACACTGGATCGTTTTTCCCATGCTTTAGGAGAAGGAGGTGTGATGCATACCTGGAGTCCCTCACAGTATTTCATCCTGTCCTGTAAAGAGTTCAAAATCAGGATACATGATTTCTTAAGAGGTGCAGTGGTGTGTGGCGGGGGATGAAAACCACATGAGAGTTTATAGGCCGGGCTGTGAGAAGGACTACACAGCTTCTAGCTGTGCCTCTGAGTCTTCATCTCTTTAGTAAGTGCTTCAGTCTCCACGATGAAAAGCCCAGTTTTCGCACATCGCTTTCAGTTGCTGGAAGTAAATTTTGTTGAAAGTTTCCACAGCTGCTAAAACATTTAAAGCAGGGCAAGGACACTCTGCCCTTTGTATGTAGAGAGTGTCTCCACCTCTTTAAAAACATTACAAGACTGTTTTTCTATTTCAGAGACCCAGTTTGAAGAGTTTCCCTTTTAAAATAGAAAATTTAATATTGCAATCACCTGTTACAATATAATTTATGCCCATATTCCTCAATTACATGAAATAATTCATGGATGATTTGGAATCTTGTTGACCAGCATTTCCTCATATGGGGTTTGCCACGGTTCATGCTGGGCATTACAGCAAGAAAAAAACAGTTCCATTTGAGGAACCGGGAATTAGGAAATGGGCTGAAGGAAGGAGACGTGGTTGCAAGATTGGTTGAAAGTGAACGGGAAGGGAGGAAGTGGAAATAGCATGTGTTTTCTTCAAATAACAGACTGTGAAGAGAGAAATACTGCTGTAACTAGGATCAAGGAAAGAGTTAAAAGGAAAAGCTCTGGAGATTATTTATCTGCAGAGGACAAATGCTTGCACGAAAGAAAAGATCAAAGGCATTGGTGCAGTGGGGCTACAGTGGTGGGCTACTCAAGGAAGGGAAGGAGGTTGGGGCCTGGAACAGGACAGAGTTGTAGGTAGACCCGTGACCTAGTTAAGGTGGTAGATGGGTAGAGTGAAGTTAAGTATGTGACCACCTAGTGATTTCTGTGTGCTATATTGAACCTAGCTTCTATAAATAGTGAGGGAGTAGGTGCTGGAGAGCGGACCAAGAATGATGAAGTTGTAAGACATTGGAAGAAATCGGGAATGAGATGGAAAAGAGCGAGTACAGGCCAGAGTTGTCAGGCAACCTTGAGGGAATGTGGATATCAGCAGGTGGAGTTTTGTGATTTCTTTTTCCCCCTCTGTCAGTTCTCAGCAGCCTGGTAATGGTTGATCGAAAGGGAATATCATTAGTGGCCCAAAAAGAGGATTCAGTTCAGTCATTCACATTAAATAAAAGAGGGCCTATTAACTAAAAATATTTTATTAAAAATATTTTATTTAACTTTTTATTGGACTTTTCCTTGTGGTAAGTTCGGGGAAAATAGTGGATTTTGGGTAAGAGTTCAGATACCTTTCTGACCATGATGACTCACTTCAGTAACCATGATCATTTTGTTCAGGGATAGACACTAAAAAGCTTTTTAGCTCTCATGCCTGTGTATCTTAAAGCAGGGCTGACCTGTGCAATTACACAGGGCCCTGCTCTTGTAGGCTTTGCCATTGCCATCTTGAAATTCTTCATAATTTTTCAAGAGGGGGCCCCATATTTTCATTTTGGCCTAGGCCCTGCAAATTACATAGTAGTCCTGCCTACAACATTTTATTTAATCACCTGAAATTCCCTCTTCCTACCTGTCTTGAGTGTTCTAAAATTTGGAGCCCAGCCCTGAGATATATGCAAGTTGGGAGCTTTTAACTACTTTCTGGCTTCCAATTTTTAGACAAAAATTTTTTAAAGAGATGCTTTTAAGTTCCCTAATTTTGAAAGATCAAGAAGAAAATAAGTAATGCCAAATTCCTATAAACATTTATACATTTTTGTAGCCTCTGCATTCCCTAAAATGTTTAGAGCTAGTTACTGGTCTCTTTATGTTTGCATTCATGTCTCAGATCAGGTCAAGGGAGATTAAATGACTTGCCTGGTTAAATGGCAATTTATTACACAACTGGACTGCAACTGAGATTTCTGATATAAAGGCTGTTGCTCTTTCTGAGTCTCTGAGCTATCTCTTCAGTGTGGTCATTTTTAAGCTTATAATTCGACTTTAAAACTATTTAGCCAGTTCCTAATACATATAAAGAAACAAAGCAAAAGATAGAATGCAAAAAGATGTTAGCATATTTTATAAATTGTGATTTTTTGAAATATGCTTCAGTATCAGAGTTGTATCTGACTGCTGTTTAACCAATCACAAGAGAATTTGATACTTATCAAATTGTTTACAGTCCAGAAGGCTGGAAACTGAATAATTCTTTGGGATGACGGTCAGAGGAAGAGAGGAGCAGAGAGATTTTCACTGAACCAGTTATTAGGGTGGTTCGGATTTTATGAAAAAATTATTGATAATTTTTCTTATTTTGGATGTCCATGTAGTCAGAGGAAATGGGCTTTGCTCTCTACTGAGACACAATCAACACTCTGTAGAATATTCAAGGGGAGAAGTAGTTTTATAGCAGATCCTTAAGTACCCAATCATAGTTAAACATTTATAAGTAGTAAGAGTGAATACAGATTAAAATATTTGTAGCTAAAAGATAGCTTTAAAATACCAAACCCGAGTAAATACGGAAGAGAGGAGTCTTGTAGGTTTATTTTATTCCTGAGACCTCAGTCACACCCTGGCAGTTATGAGCACAGAGCTCACTCACTCTAACATGGATGCTCAGCCACATGTCATGAGAACCCTTTTAGTTCATTATTTTCATGGTTCACAAATAATAAGCTGCTAACGTGAAGCCCATACTCACTTCACAGTATGATTTCTGACTGCAGTATTTTATTTCTATCCAAAAACTTATACTGTGTTACACAACGATTTAATGGAAAAAGCAACAGGCTCAGTCACTTACTAGTTAGATGACCTTGGGCCACTTAATCTTACCGATTTAAAAAGGAAAGGATTATATCCATAGTGAAGGGATGTTGAAAGGGTTGGATCACATAATGTGTGTGAATTATGTAGTATGGTGCCTGCCCAGTAAATAATATACAGTAAATTGTAAGCTTGTATTTTCATATTAGTATAGTGTCTTCCTAAAAATTCTCCTTTGATGAAAAATATTCAATTCATATAATAAAATGTAGACTAGGCACTGCATTCCCTTACAACAGAAGAGCTCTAGCAGCTTGATGAAAGGGAACATTATTTGGCCAACATCATAAGTGATGTTACAAAGGAAAGAAAAGCAGGAGAAAGGGATCAGGAGAGAGATGGGGGGTAAGGCAAGCTGTACAATTAAATAAGGTAGTCAGGGTGGCCTTCCTTGAGAAGGCCAGATTTTGAGCAGAAAATTGAAGGAAGTGCTAGAGTTAGCCATGGACATGAGGGTGTGAGGGAAGAGGACAATAGGAAATCAGATCATGAAGCCTGGTGAAAGCTGGAATTTATGGGGTCTTATGGAACACTGGAAGAAGTTGGGCTTTTTTCTGAGTAAGGTGGGAGCTTCTCACAGGGTGTCATCATCTGATTTGTGCTTTTAAAGGATCAATTCGATCGCTAGATTGAAAATAAAAAGAAGGAGGGCAAGGATAGAAGCAGGCAACTCTTAGGAGGTGACAACAGTGATCAAGGCAGGAGGTGATGGTGCTGGAACCAGAATGGTAGCCATTAAAATGAGAGGTGTTTGGAGAGTGGTTATATTTGGAAGTTAAACCAATAGGATTTCTGGGGACTCAATGTCAGGTGTGGGAGAAAGTGAAGATTCAAGGGGGACTCCCAAGGATTTTATTCTGTGCCATTGAAAGCATTATCATCAGCTGGAGATGAAGAAAAGTATGAGTAGAGGTAGATTGGAGTTGATTTTGAGATGTCTATTAGACATTCACGTAGAAATATTGAGGTTGTTGCTGGATATGCAAGGCTGAATAAGGAGAGAGATCTGAACCGCAGATAAAGAACCATGCTACTCTTAAATTCAGAGATCAGGGAGAAAAGAAAGAACTGGCAACAAAAGCTGAGAAGGAGCAACCATCAAGGTAGGGGGGAAAGTCCAGAGTTTTGAAAGGGAAGAAAGTTTATCAAGAAGGAGTGACAGCCATGTCGAAGTTGAAGACTGAGGAGTTTCCATTGGATTTAGCAACCTGAAGGTTAATAATGACTATGACAAGAGGATTTTCAGTGAAGGGGTAGAGGAACACTTTCTAATGGAATGAGTTAAGAGAAAACAGTATGCTATATTTACAACCCAAATTAAAAAGCAGAATTGCCATTGGTGACATGATTTTCCAAGATGGTGAAAAATTTTTGATGAAGTTCCTTACATAAGAAAGTAGAATGTTCCCTCAATGCACACAGTAATTGCATTTCTGGAAATTTCAGTATATAACAAAATCTGTGTTTCAATGTATAAAAATACCTTGTGTTTGTAGAACAAAGTTAGTTCTGACTCACATCATTGTAAATGGGTTTTTTCACACATATAAATGTCCAGTGGGGGCTTTTGAAAGTTGAATGGGATGAGATGATTTTTGTTGTGTTGAACTGTCCCACATATGACAGGGTTTACAGCATACCTGCCTACCTACCCAGAAAATACCAGCCACACCCCCCAGTTATTGTGACACCCCAAAATTGTTCCACAGATTTCCAAAGTGCTCCCTAGGGAGGGAGTCCGCCCCTGTAGAGTACCACTATTCTAGATCTAGAGAGTCACTATTATGGCTCTGGGGGGAAACACAGTCATTGAAGGGAGTTTAGTAAAAGGACTGTTTGAAGATAGGTAGAGTTCAGTGAAACCCAAAGGAATGGTGAAGTGTATTAAGGCTTGCAACCTGGAAGCTGTTACCATAACTAGGCCTGAAGGAGCAAGAGGACAGAAAAGATACCAGAGCACGGCAAGATCTAAGTCTATAGAAGACATGACCCCAAAAGAGGCGTGACCGCTAGCGGAACGCAGCCCCTGCCAACCTGTGGCTCCGCAGGGAGGATGCTACGGTAGCAAAACACCCTGACTTCTCTCCTACTCTCTGTGCTTCTGCTGGTGCCTCCACTGGCCCAGCTGAAGCCAGAGGGCAGGGGGAGCCTGGTGGATGCAGTCTGGAGATTCAGCCTCCTGGGCCCAGAGCAGTAAAGAGGGTGGAGAGTGGATCTGGAGAGGCAAATAGAGAAGACCTACCACAGTTGCTTACTTTTGTTTTCTTAGGTATTCTAAGTAATTCTTATTTGGCCTTTTACTACAGGAGTGCAATATTTCATTCATTCTACAGACATTTATTTCACAGCATACACTAATACTTTTTGTTGTTTAAAAGGCTCTGAAAATTTGAGCCTCTGGAAATTCATTCCTAGATGTCTTATCCAACATTGATATTTCATTGTATCATGATGTTTATCCAAAATTATTGTTTGTTACTCTGCTTAAAATAGATAAAGTCTTAATAAAGAATGACTGTTTTAATAAAGCACTTCAACATTTTCATTTCCCTGTAAAAGACATGTAAAAGAGTTATGAAACATTTGCTTCTGTCAATATCAACATGTCCAGATCATGGAAGAAAAGAAAACAGGAAAAATAAAGAATAAGAGAGCATAAGCCTAAACAGAGAGTAGTATTGAACTCACCACCAGGATAAACAGCTTTTGCAGAGCATGACATCTGATGCAGGCCAGCCAATCAACCAGGAAAGGAAAGATGATGTTAAGATTACTGGGAAAAACGATATAAATAAAAATAAAAACCTTTGAGTCACAGGCACATAGGCATTTAAACTTACACAGTGACTTATCTGAGAATCCTGAAGGAATGTTCTATATAAACCCTGTCTCCAATAGATATATTAGATAGTTACACACACACACACACACACACACACACAAACGCACACGTACTCATTTTATAGTAAGAATGCAGTATGCTCTGACACCATGAGTCCTCTGGCAATATATTCAAGCAGTACTTTCATTTATGCTGAACATTTTTTAAAAAGGTGGAAGTTGTAGGTATGATTATTTAGTTAGTGCAAGCAGAGAAATAAGCATGATTTTGCTTAAATTGTTAAAATAATACCAAAATATCAATAATTGGGACCTGATTACTCTAATTAGATATACACACGACTTCATTTCACTCAATATTTGCCAGCTTTCTCCTTTGAGTTAGAGGTCTTGCCATTTGTCAGTGTCTGTGCATCCCCAAAATATAAAGTGTAACATATATTCTGAACTATCATTTTAAAAAATGAACTATTGAATGATACATGCTCTGTTGAATTCTGTCTCTTAAAATGTCTATTATCTTTAGAGTTAATCTCAAAAGACAGACGTTTAAAAATAATAATTAAGGTATATGTGCTATTCACATGCTTGGAGATGATTTTATATCATTAAACTTCTGCATAAATATGCTTCAATAAGCAATTAAACCGAAGACTCTGGTTTGCATTTTAATCCTCCTTTTTTCTGTGAAGTCATCACAATCATGCACCTTTGATCTTGCAGTCATTTCTGGTACCAGATTCAGACATCACAAATGAACAATTATTACTTAATAGAATGGAATTCAAAGACAATGGAGTCTAATGAAATGGGGCTTTGTTTTAAACAAAAGTGAAACGTTTTCTAATAGTTGCAAAGAGTTCTAAGCACATTAAAGAAATCAATTTATGATCTGAGCATCTTGAGAGCTCTTCTTAATGGTCTTCTAGACACCAAGCAGCTTGGAATTTGAAACTTTTCTTGGAAAAGTAAAGTCTTATCTGTACTTGAGGGCTTCTGTTTCTCTTCTTTCCTTTCACCCATATTTTTTTTTTCTGCTCCCACAGGCTGTTCCCCCTCCCAACTTTGAGATGCCAGTCTCCATCCCAGTGTCCAGCCACAACAGTTTGGTGTACAGCAACCCCGTCAGCTCACTGGGAAACCCCAACCTTTTGCCACTGGCCCACCCTTCTCTGCAGAGAAACAGTATGTCTCCTGGTGTGACACATCGACCTCCAAGTGCAGGTAACACAGGTATGTCCTCATACAGATGCAGTGTTAGAAATCATTGGAAGGAGCCACTGTTGGCCAAAAGGGTATTTTATCATCAAGCTGTAGACTTTTCCAGTTTTCCATTTGTTATGTTCCCTCATTACTTAATATCCACCCCCTTTTAGGTCTTCAACCTCGTCAGCCTGTCTTTTGAAATCTTTCATAATCTGCTATTTATCTATTCAGACTATCACCAATCTCTCATGTGGCTATATTTTAACCACATACTTTCTCAAACAGAAAGTCAAACATCCTGTCTCCATTCTTTTGCTTCTGTTCTCCTCCCGCCTAAAATGCCATTTTCCTTCTTCCTCTTAGCCAAACATCACCTCTTCCATGAAATCTTTCCCTGTGTCCTCTGATAGCATTTGTGCCATCTAGCTATTTATTATTCTGGGCATTTTTTATTTGTTTATACGGAAACTTATACCACAAAGGACTTAAAGCAGAAAAGAAATATGATAAAATAGTGTAACTTAAGAAGTGTGAAATAAAAACAGAACTTAGTCAGAAATGAAATTAAAAGTACATCATAAGAACATATATACCTGCCACAAATTTGTCTCAACATTTCTAAGAAATCCCTATTGTTGTGCAATGCACGGTGTCCCAGAGAAAAGAAATTATTGCTCAGGAAAAGTTCAACCATTCTTCATACTCGGATCAAGCAAAATACAATACGATGTGCTTTATTGAATATGTGTCTATTTCCCCACTGGATTTAAAGAATCTTGAAGGGAAGAAATTCCTCCTGGTTTGCCAGCTTCCCAGTTGGAACTAAGTAACTGTATACTGAATATAACCAAACAATGCCTTTATATCTCCAAAAGAAGCACCAAAAATAATTGTATTTCTAAATTGCATATAGCAAACCATTATATATTACATTTTATTTTTTAAAAAAGCACTCCATAGGAAATTTTTAATATGTCTTAAGCACACATAACTGTGTTAAAAGCAGTTTATTCATGGAAGAATTTTTCCTTGAGAATACTTCAATATCTGCCTTATAATTTAAACATGTATTACTATTTAGTACAGAAACTTTATATAGAAAATATAATCAAAATCAACCAAATAATAAATCTTGAGTCTGAGAGATGTGTATAAAGGACTTCATTATGCCATTCTCTCTACTTTTGAATATGATTGAAATTTTTCATAAGAATTTTCAATAACCATATGTTATTCTTTTCAGATCATACTCAAACGCAGTTGAATTCCCTGTTTGATAAATTCATGCTTGCTTATTTTTTTTAATTTCATACTTTATTTCCAAAATATTATTTGATTGGAAATAACAAACATTTCTTAAAATATAATGAATATTTTCTTCAAATTCCAAAACCAGAACAAACTAATAATTATAGACTGTCACTTAGGATCAGTTAGAAAATAATCCAGCTGAGGAGCACCTGGGTGGCTCAGTTGGTTAAGCACCTGACTCTTGATTTCAGCTCAGGTCACAATCTCAGGGTTGTGAGATAGGGTGCCACGTCGGGCCCCATGCTGGGTGTGGAGCCTGCTTGAGACTGTCTCTCTCCTTCTCCCTCTGCCCCCCACCTTCCTCTCCAAAACAAAGAAAGAAAGAAAAGAATCCAGCTAATATTCTGTTCTTTTGGCTAAATCTTATTCCTTAAAAGCTAACAGTAATTAATATACTCAGTATCTTATTGAAACATCCCAGCTGTCATATTTTAATATTGCCAAATTTAAGTTAGCAGTGAATAAGCATACCTTTCTAAATTTGTAGCCAATGAAACCTACTTTATTGTGTCAGTAAGGAAAATTCAGGTAGTAAATGAGGTCATTCACTGTGGGTAGATTCATGAAATGACCAAAGTTCTGGACAATTAGCATTTTACAAAATTAATTATATAAAATATATTTACAAAGAATTAAACATCAAACGTATGGTTATTTGAACATACAGCAAACCTTAGTCCTTTTTTTTTCACTTTCTATAAAACATCCAAAAATGAAAATTCAGAGACCATTTAAACACTGGATTTTTTAAATGTAACCTTTCTTAGAAAGAAAGATTCTGCAAAATGTCAGTGATTGAATGTAGGTTTAAAGTTTGAGCTCAGCATGTCATAATAAAACAAATGTCAGCCTTCCAACTTAGGTAATATTTTACAAATTTAGGACCTTGGGAGAGCCAAAATACTGTGGCTCCTAAAGGTAAAGTGTGTTGTTCTGTGGACCTGTAGCCTTTCCTCCATCTGATCTTTCTCTTTAATCCACAGGTGGTCTGATGGGTGGAGACCTCACATCCGGTGCAGGCACCAGTGCAGGTGAGTGGAGACTTCTGGGCCACAGCGTGTATCATTGTTCAGGGTTCCTTTACTGGGCGATGTGCCAGGAGTAAGTCCTTTGAACAGTGTAGGGAGATCTGTGAGATGCATGGGAAAATGGCCCCCAGAACTTCTCAAGCATTTTTATGAAGCAGGAGTGGATGGATGGTAACTTAGAAGAAGACTGTTAACTAGAACTTTTCTTAATCAAACTTCAGCTAGTCCACGTAATCAGAAGTGAGGGCTCTGATCAAACCAATTTAATCCTAGATACCATCTCTGGACACAAAAGTACCTTTGGCAAGACTTGCCAATTGAATTCTCTGGTAATCATTTCACATTAAATGGGACTCTCTCTCCACCCAAAGAAGTACCAAAGTCCTGTACGTTTCTAAAGGAAAATACATTTTTAAAAGGAGGGAGCATACCTCTGAAACGAATAACACATTATGTGTTAATTAATTGAATTTAAATTAAAAACAAATAAATAAATAGGAAAATAATAAATAAATAAGTAAAAAGGAGGCAGGGAGGGGCGCCTGGGTGGCTCAGTCGGTTAAGCGTCTGCCTTCGGTGCAGGTCATGATTCTCAGATTCTGGGATCGAGCCCCGCATTGAACCCCGCACTGGGGGCCTTGCTCAACGGGGAGTTTGCTTCTCCCTCTCCCGCTGACCCTCCCCTTGTTCTTGCTCTCACTTGCTCTTGTTCACTTGCTCTCTCTCTCTCTCAAATGAATAAATTCTGAAAAAATCTTCAAAAGATTTTTTTAAAATTAAAAAATAAATAAAAAGGGGAGCGAGATTATAACCACTCAACAATATTGTTAATAAAATAAAGCCAATTTTGGCATTAAAACGAGCTCTTAGAGAATATGAACATAGTGTACCCCCCAAAAGCCATTTAAATATATTTTAGCTCTTAAGAACTTCTTCCACTATGTCCAATCATCTTATAGTCACACTTCTCCAGGGTTCCATATTAATTCATATTATTGTGATTATTGAGATATTGATGTCATTTTCAGTGCAGAGGTAAGACAGCACAGTAGTTTTTAATGCAAACCACACTTCACTATTGGCATAACAAGTAACCATGGTAATTCCTGCAGCTGGAACATGATATACATTTAAAATAGTAGCAGACAGGCATGAATGACACAAGGTTATGTTTGAAATGTCAAAAAAAAATTCAAGCTTATTGAAATATCCATGGACAACCTAATTAAAATATTTTGCCAAGGTCAAATATAATAGCCTGCTAATTATAAGAAAGAAGATAAAGAAAATCAGCATACAAAAACATTTTTATAAATATATTCATTTGGGGGTAATGTTTCTCCTTCTGATACTGGCTCTTCACTAATTCAGTGAGTAATGAAGAAAAAGTATTAGGACTACACAGTGAATTAACAAGCAGAATCAATGGTACTAGCTTCCTATTTTATCTGCCTTTTAAAAATTAGGTAGAGTCAAATTAATGAGTAAACTCAATATACTATTTTTCTGGGCATTGAAACGAAGTGTTCATTTTTTTCCCTCAAAACATACTTTGAGGCTTGCAGCCTCAAAATTACAAAACCAGATCAAAGCCAGACCAGTGTTGCTTGGATTCAAGTCTTGGTTAGAGAGAATGGTAGGGACTAAGAACTGGGTTGTCACAAAGACCCAGAAAAAGATAACTTTAAAAAATGGTTTAGATGTTATGATATTTTATCCAGTATCTCAGTGCTTTTATAGGAACAGCCAACAGTGGTGGGAAAAAGTTATTAGATGTAGTAAAAAACATATGGGGGGAGATGAGTTACTCAGTCCTAATGGAAATAGACTCTTGGTTCTGCTTAATAGCTAGAATGTTTTGGGATTCTCTCTTGAAAATAAGAAGTGTTTGGTTGTTCAGTTATGCTGTCATTGTCAATTCTCTGACAGCCTGCTAGGTTTAATGGCCCTCCAGGGACAGAGAAGACACTCAGTCTTGTAAGTGTAAAAGCCACATAGCATCATGGAGCTAAAAAAAATCTTACGGGCATAGCAAATTTATCTTCCTACATCAAGACCTCTACCACAGATGTGAGAATCTTCTACTTCAAAAATAGAAGGAAACAAAAAGAAAGACACTCAGTTGTTCCACCCTGATGATGGTAAACATTCTATCTGGATGAATGTATCTCATAGCAACTCTCCTGTTTTCTATGTATTTGTGAGTTACCTCCCCACTTTTTAAAAAGAGAGGAAGGGGCACCTGGGTGACTCAGTTATTAGGCGTCTGCCTTCGGCTCAGGTCATGATCCCAGGGTCCTGGGATCGAGCCCCGCATCGGGCTCCCTGCTCGGCGGGAGGCCTGCTTCTCGCTCTCCCACTCCCCCTGCTTGTGCTCCCTCTCTCACTGTGTCTCTGTGTCAAATAAATAAATAAAATCTTTAAATAAATAAATAAATAAATAAATAAATAAATAAATAAAAAGAGAGGAGGAAGCATCTTTAAATAAATAAATAAATAAATAAATAAAAAGAGAGGAGGAAGCCCTTCCTGACTCGGGTTCCACAGAACACCTGTTGCCGATGCCAGTTAGTAGAGTCCAGCTTTTCTGTCCTGTCCTGCTACAGGCCCAGCCGTCTTGCCCTTCTATCTCAAACCTGCTGGTATCATGTGTCAAAGCGAAATATATCTATGCTGATGTCAGAGAGTCACATAACACCAGGGGAAACAAGGCCAGCCAGAATGTCTCTGCGTTTTCAGAAAAGAAGACTAAGGCAAAATGGCCAAAAGATATCTTCCAAATTTTGAATATTGTCATTGAAATTCAAGGTCTCTGATAAAGCTAGAAACTCTGAGGCTAAGTGCACATAATTAAATACTTTTCAGTCTTCGTATTTTTTTCAAAATCAGATCCTCTCAACTTGTAAAAAAAAGGGGGGGAGGGGATAGCACCATGCAGAAAGGAAGTAAATTTAACAATTAGCGTGTGCTTATAAATACCAAGTGACCAAAGAGATAAGCATTCTCTTGTTCAGCTCAGCTCGATGATAAAGTATAACAACTTACCCATCCAGCCCCTGAACTATACCTCTCCTTCATCCCATCATCCAGTGAATCATCAAGTCTTACCAGTTCTGCCTCCAAGGTATTTCCTAAATCTACTTCTTTCTCTCTGTTCCTGTCCCACTGCCCTGGTTCAGGCTCCTAGCAACACTCCAGGACTGTTTCCAGAGCCCCCGAATTTGTCTCCCTGCTTCACATTGCATACCCCCTCCACTCTCCCCATGACTAATTAGCCTTTCCCAAAGGCTTAAACTAATTGTAGGTCATGCTTCATGTGCCCAAAATCCAGACATGGCTTCGCATCTCTTTTAGAATTAACCAGGAGCCTCTAATCTTTAGCCCAGCCCTCTTCTGCAGTCTTAAACCTTCCTTTCTGACACTGCCAGCAAGAACCCTGCACTCGAATAATAGCAAACATTTAAGTTGCCCTTACTATGTGCTTTACCAAAAGTAACTCATTTATTCTCATGATGGTTCTTTAAAGTAGATATGCCTACTATGCCCTTTTTATAGATGGGGAGACTGGGACAGAGAGAGGTTAAATAAATGCCCAAGGTGGAACCCAGGCAGTCTGTCTCCAGAACCCGTGCTCTTAACCACTTTGTGCTTTACAAACTGTTGAGACCACTTGCCTTTACGTGTGCATTCCTAGTTCCTTTCCCTCAGCTTCTTCTTGCTCCTGAGCACTCCTTGTCATTCCTCAGAATTCAGTATAGCCATTCAGGAAATCCTTTCTTCCAGAAGGAATTATGCATCTCTTCTTTTTTCTCGCATGGAAGCCTGCGCGCACATCACTTACCTCATTGCATTGTAATTGTAGTGTCTGGGCACACATCTTTCCCCTGGGCACTCAGCCCTCTAGGGGCAAACTGTGTCTTTCTTACTCAGGTTGTATTCCCAGCTCAAGACATAAAAGATAGTACATGGCAGATACTCAGCTAATGTTTGTTAGCTGAATAAAGGAAAAATTAATCTGCTAGTCATAAATTTTTAATAATGTTGATATGAAAAAAGAAAGAATACTTCAAAGAAATAATGTAATTTTTAGTATGAAAAAATAAACCGTCGATCTGTAATTCACAAAAATAATACATTCTTCTGATACTTATACAAAGAATAGTGAATTATTTGATTAAATGACTAAACACCATTGGCCAATAAAGTTTTACTAACTTTCCTAACATACTTAATAGAAATCCTGAAGAACTGATACACAGCAGTAAATGAAATGTGGGTTGATACCTCAGACCATCACAAATCACCTCTTAAAATAATAAACCTCTCATCACTTAAATTGAAGCAATTTCAAAGATGAAAGCAAATGGTAATAAAGAAGTAACAGGATGGGGTTGTACTCTTGGTATAAGGGAAATATACAGCAAATTATTATAATACATTAGTAGTGGTGACATTTCTAGGTTTCAGTTCACAGTTATTCATCCAATGCTTAGTCCTTTCCTCTCAACAGCCAAAATCAAAAGTCCCTGCTTTTAAATTACATTTTGTCATAGCTGTGCAATTAAAGCTTTTAACATGCTAATCTTAGTGGTTATTGTTGATTGAAGATTAAGTTCAGGTGAATTTTTGTAATCATTAGATTTAATAGAAATAAAAGGTAAGCATTCTCTTTTTCAGCTCAACTTGATAATAAAATATAGCATCTTTCCCATCCAGTCTCTGAGCCATGCCTTGTGTTGGCTCCTTCTCAGGGCCTCTTGTGCATGTACCAGTCGATGTGGTACATGCATAGCAATGCCTTGTGTTGGATTTTTCACTATCCTATTAGTACCCTTTGTTTTCACTTTGATAACATAGTTGCTTTTTATTGAGTACGAAGTACCAGTATGCTCAAGGATTCATGATTGAGACAAAAGAGAGAGAGAGAAAGGGAAGGATAGAGAGAGAAAGAAAGGAAAACCCTTTAGGAATCACTTTGAAAATTTAAGAGAATTTTACAGTCTATGTAACTATTTGACAATAAGGGAAAGGAGATTTATGTATATTGGTTAATAATTTTAATTGGCATTTATTGTAAATTAGATATAATTTTATTAAAAAGAAACTAACAGCTGTTTCCTTATTTTGATTGTTAATTGTTTACTATTTTATGCATTTGGTTGTCAAGCATTGTCACTTCTGGAATGCTTAATTTATATCAGCTAAATACATGGAGACTTGATGGTGGCAGAGTACTGCTGTGGATAAATCACTGAGGGGTGAGTAAGGAAGGAGTCCTAGCTTCCAGGCTCTGAAAGGACTCCATCTAGCACGACCTGAGGCTGTGACTTTGAACCTTTGAACTCAGTACTCAGCGTTGGGGATAACACACAGATATCTTTACACGAAACATTTTATGATTTTATAATCATAGAACTTCACTTACATGACTTTTTTATAACTCATTTAGTACTGAAAAAAATTTTAGCATATTATAAAATAGAACTGAGAAGAGGAAAAGGTCATACAGTGTTTAATTATTCTGTATCAGTACCATTGTTTTGCAAGTATTTGTTATTGAGGAACTTATCAAAAGTTTCTTGGCTGACTTTCTTATCAGCCAAAAAGACTTCTCTGCAGTTCTTACTCACTGATTTAAAGTATCAGGAAAGTAGTTAAAAATTCAGTCTAAAAGGATTGGCTTTAACAAGTTTACATTTTTGTTACCAAACAATATACAGATTCAGACAATGTAACATTCAAGAAAGAGAGATGGATACGATTTAGTTGCTCTCAGACAAGAAAACTATTTTTATTAGTATAAAATACAACTTTATATTGCTTTTTTAAATACTCTTAAGCAGCATGTGAAAAAAAATCTAAATTAATAGTCGGATTCTTGTTTTGAAAGTATTATTCTGTTAGTTTGAATTATTCTAAATAAAAATTCTGAATTCATTTGCAGTTTTACCTTGGGAGTTCACCCAAAACATGAATAGAGATCCATCAGCATTGCTTTATTATTATCTATGAAATTAAGTAACAGTGATATTTTTAACCCAAACCAAGGTTATTATCTAGATTTATTAAAGGAAAAAAAAATACTTAGTCCTCTTAATTGAATGATCTACAACATATGATACTTAGCAGTTGCAAAAAAAAAAAAAAAAAAAAAAATCAGTGTCCACTTCCCATACACAAGACCTGGAAAATTATAAATACCTTGATGCCATTTCCTAGGGGCCGATGTTTTAACTGTGGGAGAGGTAGGTCAAAGAGAGGATAAATGAAGAATATTACAGGCTAGGTCAGGATATCGTAAAATCTGCTTTTGATCCCTTTAGTTTAATTTAATTCTTTTTTTTATTAACATATAATGTATTATTTGTTTCAGGGGTACAGGTCTGTGATTCATCTTACACAATTCACAGTGCTCACCATAGCACATACCCTCCCCAGTGTCCATCACCCAGCCACCCCATCCCTCCCACCCTCCTCCACTCCAGCAACCCTCAGTTTGTTTCCTGAGGTTAAGAGTCTCTTATGGTTTGTCTCCCTCTCTGGTTTCATCTTGTTTCATTTTTCCCTCCCTTCCCCTATGATCCTCTGTCTTATTTCTTTAAATTAACAGCCTCCTCGAGAGTGTTCTAGCAGATTTTAGAGCCCTTTGTATATTTCTGACCTCACAATTTGTATCTTTTTTATCCCCATCTTCCTATTATATTCAGTAAAACAATGTGAAAATTTGTCTCTTTGCTCATATCCCATTGACTTGAGAGTGTGACTGATAAAACATTGGTCGTTTTTAATATTAATACAAGCGGTTTAATATTTCCTCCTAAAATATTATTTTTACTCAGCGTTTTTTTTTTTCTCTTAGCAGTTCTTTTTCCTCATACACAATTTGTTTCTCTTCTCCTTGTTTTTGGCATCACCATAAGATTTTATTTGGGGATAATACAGAAAGAAAAGGTCTTTTCAAAATCATTACTGATAGGAAATTGTGCATCAATAGACAGTAGATGCTGAAGAAGGGATGTGGTTAAAAAAGCCCCTCTTTTGGAAATCAACTTTTTACCTACCAGGGACTTTTTGGGGCTTCAAGGCTGTTGGCCAAGAGTATAATTTGCTGTTTTTAGACAAAGTTTTGCCAATCACTTAAATTTTACAGCTGGACTTACACGGTGTGTTCACTCAAATTTCAATTCGAAGAGTACTATAGTCATGATAAAGTCTCGTATTTAAAAGAGTAAATCAAATATATTCCTTTAGCTTATCTTAAACTAAAGGAAACTATATTGTACCAAAACCTGGATAAACAATTTCAATTTATAATCTATGGATGTGTCCACAGGATGCTTTAGTATTCACCGGGTTTACTTATTATTTTCTATTTTAATCACTTTAACTGAATTTAATATTTACTTGTTAACTGTTTTACTAAACACTGTGCCCCCTTTCACAATTTCTTGACCTTACCCTCCATCTACAACCTCCAGTTATGGTAAAGAGCTGATTATGCTCTATTTGTAGTGGGGGGGGGGGAAACAGCCTGCTATATTAATATAGGTTATTATTAATGTAGTAATAATAGCAAATCTAAATCTGTGGTCAATTTACATAAACATGATACATTAATTTACATGACAATCATGAAAAATGAACCTTTAGTTTAATACTAAGCAACTCAGAAATATCTAGAAAATCGCGGCGCAAAATTTTTGCACAAGCAGTAATTTGGGGAGATACTCCGGAGGCAGATATTCAGGAAAAACAAATAAATAACCAGTGAAAATACATGACATATAAATTATTTTAGGGATGACATTATTGCCCTTGGAAAGTCTTTGAATTCCCATTTTATAGGATTGTTGTGAAAATTAAATGAGGTAATGGTACAAGGCAGCACGTTGCACAGTTTCTTCACTAGAGTAAGTGCTTGTTAATAAATGTCAACATTGTCAGTATTACAATTATCTATATTCTTGATTTCCTAAGCAAAAAATGAAGCTTAATTTAATGCACTCCTAGTAATATTTATTAAATGTGTAGTAAGCGAGTAGAGCACCTCTGTGAAGTAGGCTTCACAGAGATGTCTGCTGCGGCCCCTACCCTCAAGGCTGGGGATTAATAGGATCTATTAATAAACCCGAGGCAGAACAGGAGTGCAATGCAGTGCAGTGCAACACATTTCACTTTGAACATTATCATCTTCTGATGTGTTTGCAGCAGTTGTGTAAATGTTAAAACCACAAGTAATTATTCTTTCTCTTCCGTCACATTCTCTCTAATTTGTACTGTCTCAATATTTTTGTTTATAAAAATGACTGAAAGAATGAGCGATTGTGTCAATAATGAAGACACCCCCTCATTTTTAGCAAAGAGACAGCCCCAAAATCTCAAGAAGTGAACAATTAAGTGAGTCATAAATCTATCATTCATTGTTAAGTGGAATTTTTTTTTAAGATAGCAAGGTTCAGTATCATTTTTATGGTGCAATTAAAAACTATCCCTTCAGTAAATCAGTACTCCAAGTAGAATGATATTTTGAGTGCCTTTGTGCATTGAAAACATCAGGTTGTCAAATTCTTCCTTATTTGTAAATGGAGCTTTTATTCAGAGAAGTACAAGGATGCATTCTAAATCTGAAACATCTGGCTTTTGTAATAAAGTAATAGAAGCAGCTTGTGTTTTGGATCCAAATCAAAACTGTCCCACTTACTGACAAGTCACAGAAGCTCCCTGAACCTCAGTTTCCTTATCTGTCAAAAATTGGGATGATAATGCCTGACCCACATGACTGTTAGAACAAATGAGAGACTGGTTTGCCAAAACAAACCTGTTTTGTGACATGGACTCTCAATCTTTGGAAAAACAACTCAGTAATAAGTAAAATTTCTTTACTTCTGCCTCACAATCCAGAGCCTATTGTATGTGCTGAATGTTCAATGTTCAGTATCTAGTTGGCAGATAGACTGTTAATTTCACAAAAGATACTAAACAAAACAGGTCCAAGAAGTATCAAGGACAAGTGGGGTAGATATGAAGTACGTGAAGGTCTGATTCAGCATCAGGGTGACATGGTCAAGCAGAAGAGGCAAGCTCTTTCTAGAATGTCTACTGCCCTCTAACTGGTACAGCCAAGAATAGTCTTGGCTTTTGTGTATTCTTGGAGTATTTTTCTAAGAATACACCACAAAAGACATTGAGGTTTCACAGGAGTTTCTTCATAGTCTAACATTATGCATTATTATATTATTTCCCTAAGAAACCCTCAGATAGAGTGGAGACTTGATTTTATGTTTAAGAATCTGTAATCAGGAGTCTTTACCAGGATAAGAATCAGAAAATCTGCTTTGCCTCTAGTCCACAGTAGGCATATTAAAATTTTCATCATTCCCAGATTTCTGACCTCCGCATGTTTTGTGGTTGCCTTTTGCCTTAGAGCCATCCCATGAAAAAGATCTCCTTTTCCCTCCAAAAAAAAAAAAAAGTGTGATTCACAATAGCTAAATAACAGTTTCTAGCACTTTTAACAAGGTTTCAGGCATTCCGGGCACAGTGAATATAAGACTGAATTCTAGAAGTTCATAATATTTTTCTACTGAAAACTATTTTAAGTTAACTATTTTCTACTAAAAACTATTTTACTCTACTACTTCCAGTAGAGTAGTGGGTTGTATGAGCAAGTTTACTGTATACAGTTTTAAAGTAATTTCAAATGACTGTGAAAAGAACTATGTTTGAGATACAAAACCATGTCCTGATACTGGAAACTAACTTAACTAACTCAGATATAAAATTAATTGATGGTAGTGGGCATTATTATGTATGTGACATCTCTAGTTTAACAAGACGGTATGCTATAAATGTTTTCAAATTGTTCTAATGAAAGAAAAAAAAACCTAGGTTGGTAAAACCTTTTGCTGAAGTAAAAGCAGAAAATGAATATATCAGAGGTTCAGCTGAATGCTTTACTGTGGCAGTTTGCCCCAAATTCCAAAAAATAAGATACCATTAACAAATTACGAAACAAAGTCATTTTTATACACCTACGTATTAGAAATTATTTTCCAGGTAACAACTAATAGCAGATACTATAAAATACTGAGCATTTCACTGTCATGTTAAGTGGTTCTGGAAGCTGGTCTCTTAAATTGACAATAGGTAGGTAAACATCTTTACCCTCCATTACAGGGGAGATTATTGACTAAAATATTACAAAAGCTACCTTTAAGAGCATATTTAATCATCCACTTGAAATAGCACACTGAAAGTTAAACAGTTGCTCTGGCATTTAGTGTTGCTAAACCCAATATTTCCTATTTGTAAATATTTATCTATCCAGGAGACCAGAAATACAGTTTAGAACATCACCATTCTGTGCCTCTTTGTATAAGTTCAGCATTTTCTCAACCCAGAAAAGCAATTTACGACGGCCAGGCTGACTGTGTTCCTGAAGCTCCCGCATCACCTCTGGCTCAGGAAAGCCCTTTGGGTCTCACACTTCACTCGCTTCCTCTCTTCCTCCACATTCTTGTAATTTTAGAATGAGATTTGACACAAAACTGTTTTCAAAATCCCAGAGTGTGAAGGATTTGCAGGGAGCAGGGCACTGCTATCCTTCAGAGCATAGACTCTGGACACACTACTGGGTTCATATCATGGCTCCACCACTTGAGAGCTGTTTGACATTGGGCAAGATGCTGGACCTCTCTGTTGTTAAGCTTTCTTATTATGTAACACAGGGATCCTATTAGTACCTGACAAGGATGTCATTGCAAGGATTCAAGGTGTTTTATATCCATATATAATAGCAAACAGTTATATAGCGGTTACTAGGTGCCTGGTACTGTTCGAGGTCCTCAATGTATATGCTAGATGTTGTTGATATTTTTGATAAATAGTACTCTATGAAGTGTTTGATATTGTTAATATGATTGCGTGGTCATGTTGGGGATGGCCGTCTCAAACAAGTATGTGAGAGTCTCTGATTCAGGTTACTTTTATGCTTCTCTCAAACTAATGAAATCATGGCTTAGGGCTAAGAAAACTAAGGCTCAGTATGGTTGGAGGAACTCTAATGGAGACCTCAAGACCAGAACCTGGATTTATCTACTTTATCCTCCTTTGTCCTTGACTCCCTTCTGCCTTGTAGATCTTCCTGTCTCGGCTGCCTCCTTTCTCAGGTGTTCTATGGCAGATGCGTCCTAACAAGCTTCTCTATGGCAGTCTAACCTCTAATCTACCCCTTCCACTGACACTCTTTTCCTAAAGCAGAGTTAAGGATGTCACTTACCACTCACAAACTATAACTTTGCTTATTCTCTATAGTATGAAGTTGACTAAAAGTTTAGTGTAAAGTTTAGGGTATAAAGTTAACATGATCTGAGAGTTTTGTGTTAGTCAAACTTAATTTTCCAGCTTCTGAAAACTGCATACTCTAAAACCACTGGTGTTCCATTCTCATGGGAATGCTCATCCTTCTCCAATACAGTCATGACTCTGAGATCTTTCATGCATTCCCTGTCTCCGGGAAGTCTCTCTCTGGACCACTTAGTAAAATCCTGTTCATTCTTACTTATCACCCTTCCACCGTTCTTTTTCCTGGGATATCATGCAGCCCATCTTTTGGTGGAAAGTTCTGTAAGAGTAAATTATTGTTGAGATTTATAGAGACAACCTGTGGCAGTAAGCGTAAGCACTCGTCAGTATAGAAGAAAAGATCCAGTACCTCAGAGTTTTCTTTTTCATCAGGGAAAATTTCTACTTTATTTGATTCTACCACTTGCAGTTAGCTAAGGTAATGTGCTGTGAAATGATTAACAGGTGCAACAAGTGAAAAAGAAGCTTCAATTAACTCTCTATAAACAAATTTAGTAGTTGGGCAGTTGCGTGATTTCCTGACTTTAATATTATATGGTTGATGAGCAGTTTGTCTCAATGGTGTACTTGGTCATCAGTGTGTAATCATTGTCTAAAATAAGAAATGTTCTCAAGTAGCACATAGAGGAGAGACCCTCGATATTTGAAATTAGCAAGTTACATATTACATTTTCAGTTCTCATCTCACATTCCCTCGGTAACTTAACTTTTAGTGCCATTCCCGAATAATACCTAATTTTTCCAGCATAGTCTGTATATCGGTTTTGCAGGCATCTGAAACACTTAAAGAGCTAATCCTCTGTGTGTATCACTGACTTAACTGCAGCAGGATAGAAGGGAATGTGTTCAAGGTGGGCTGTTGTCTGAAAGGTTGTCTGAACTCTCATGAAAGAGTTGGGGTGTTAGCTGATTCTTAAAAATGAATTTGAATTAAACAAGAGAGCAGGGCACCTGGGTGGCTCAGTCGGTTAAGCGTCTGCCTTCGGCTCAGGTCATGATCCCAGAGTCCTGGGATCGAGCCCCATCTCAGGCTCCCTGCTCAGCGGGGAGTCTGCTTCTCCCTCTTCCTCTGCCCCTTTCCCCCTGCCTCCACTCATGCTCTCTCTCTCTCTCTCAAATGAATAAGTAAAATCTTTAAAAAAAAAAAAAAAAAAAAGAAGAGAGCAAACTCTGCTAGAGCAAAGACTCAGGCATATCCAGAGGACTGTGAGCTTGGCTGTGGACATTGGAAATTAGGTGAAATAGAGGGGGTGAGACTATGCGCAGTTCTGAGAGACAACCAGGGCACTGACCCCGAGTGTTAAGTATGGTCTGAAAAAGTAACGTAACAGAAGCAGCACTTGAGAAAGATTTTTAGAGAAAATCTTCAGACTGTACCTTAGATTTATTATCACACATGTGCACAAAAGTTTGCATACAGCTTTAAGGAGCTCACAACCTTTGTGAAGCCTGTCTTAAGGTCTGGTCTGGTGAAGAACCCTTCAGCTGGAGACCAGGGACCTGATAAAAGACCTAGTCAAATGGCGATGAAAGCCTTACCTAGGATAGTGGCAGTGGGGATGGAGAGAGGTGTTTCTGAAGAAAACAAGATTTGGTATGTGATTGTGGATAGGGAGCTGGAAGAGGAAGCTGAACAGTCAAAGATGACAATTCGGGAGAGTAAAGAAAAAAATTTGCCAGTGAAAAAATTAGCCTTGGTTCATAAAGCCTAGTATCTGTTTTGTGCATATTAGTTTTGTGTGCTTGTATTTATAATTGAAAGTCCTGAGGGAAAAAATGAAGAGATTCACGTCTAAACATCCAAGTAAGAGAAAGTTTTAGAACTTTGGGCTCAAAGAGAGCTACATGCTCAGTTGAGCTCTGTGAAACAAGGCAAAATGTCCTCACAACATCTTAAGCCAGGAATATGTTCTTTGAATTTACAACTTCTTAAAATAGGAGTCAATAAAAAAAAAAAAAAAAGCAGCAAGTGTTTTCAAGTTAACTGGAGAGAAAAAAAATTTTTTCTCCTAACACCACATTTCAAGTTTTGTATATTTACACTAGTTTTAATATGAATGTTTAGAAACCCGTAACCAATCGAGGCCGATTCTGTTATCCTTCATACAAATTATATTGTGAATGCTTAAATTGTTTTATTTTATGTGAAACAATATTTTTAATCAAATCAAACTATAAAACGAACTGACTCTAAAGTCAGTCTGTTCTTCATTTTCTTATAATCTATAATCAGGAAATCCATTCACTCATGCTTTATAATTTTTGTGCTTTTAAGTGGTCAGAGGACTGTGACATCTGCATAAAGTCACATCTGAATTGATCATTGTCCAGGCGGAGGGTAACTTCAAAACACAGCATGAAGAAAGGTTGAATATGTATATTAGAAGGTTATGGAGAGGTAGCATTTCCCACTTCCCTGACCCCTGACTTTGAATGAGACCGTTCTCTTTGGTGAATTTATCTTAAGGTAGGACAACAGCCTCGCGCAGGCCACAGCGTTCTGAGTGAGGAGGAGGCCCGCGGTTTCCAAGCCAGTTTAAATGCAGGCTCTTCTTAGCAGTAAACCACACGCATGTATTCATCATTGATTTTCAAATGATAGGTTTCTATATCGCTGGTTTAGGATCCACAGTCTTGCATTCCTGAATCTATATTATGCCAAAAGAATAACAACTTGGTGGCTGGAAACAGAAATGGTTATTATACGGCTCCAAAATGCTAGCTGGCACAATATGCTAAAAACAGCAGAAATTCACCGGTAAAAGGCAGAATTTATTTGTTCTTAAAAATAACTTTATGCTCTAAAAATATGAATTTAAGAAGTGTCATCGTGGTTCAAAATATTTTATATTCAGTATGTAAACACCTTAAAATATGTGACTAATCTTCTAAAATGGCATAATTTCCAAATAACAGGAAATATTCCAAGAGAAAAATAGAATGCTTTTCAAATCCATTTTTTTTTTTTTAGTTTTGAGGCATTTATTGGATGAAAAACTATAATGTATGTTTACTGTTTTTTTTTTTTTTTCCTGCTGCCCTAAATCATAAAATGTGGGCAGAAAGATGTAGGCTTTTGTTGGAATTTCTGAGTTTACTGTAGAAAAAATTTTTTTTTAATTTTCAAAAAACACTTTTCTCAGAGCATCCGTGAAGCATTTCCATTTTCACACACTGGCCCAGTGCTTGTCATATCACAGGACAACACATTTTACAAAGCGGTTTTACTTCCTTTTAGCAAAAAACTCCTCCATGCAAACCAGTATTGGCATCTACCAAGCCAGGGTTTTAGTTTCTTCTGATCTATTCAAGCTTCATTGCACTGCTTAACTGACTTTTTCCCCCCTTCTTTGGAAATTACCCACCTAATTTTCCATTTAATTGTTTATTTAAACCAGATCTCACACAGGCTTAAGAGATAAGTGACATATGTATTGAGTGTATCAGACTGAACTTCAGCTGACAGAAAAGTATAGGGCAAATTTTGTCTTGGTTTTCTCAGTCTCTTTTTATCCAGGAGAATCTATTAATTAAAACTAGAGCCTTAACATATTCACAAGAATGATTCAGTTAAGACACATTAAATATAAACTCTATTTTATCAAGCATTTTTGTAAGTAAACATATTCTTTGTGTATCTCCTAATGATACTAGGTAAATGTATTTGTTTCATATAATAACTTTTGCCACCAAAAACTGTCCAAATTAACTGGAAAAGAAAATTTTGGCTTTTGACATATTTAGCCAGCTGTAGAGAATTTAGCTACTTTCAATGAAGTTTTATTATAGAAGAGTAATTTATATTCAAATTCAACCAACATTTCCTAAGAAACTACTGTGTCCTTGACACATGTTTTGGTTGGGGGTGGGGGTGGGGATTCGTTTATTTTTATTTTTCCCCCAGTAACTTGGAGAATTTTACGGATGACCCAATTGACAGATTTAATCTTGTAGTTATTTGTTATATATTCAGCCTGTTTATTCATGCATAAAATGAGACAGGTAAATGAATGGGATATGAAGAACAAATGTGCTCCACACAGTTTGCCTCAAATGTATTTTAATTCAAAAGATGTTTCCATAAATATTTCCTGAAATATACCTGTGCTCGGCCTTCCCACTCCCTCCTCGTCTCTAACTCAGGCCATCACCATGGTTTCCAGACTGCTTCATCCTCCCAGACCTTCCAAATTAGAGGATATCCCAATGCCAGGATATCTCTCTGTCCACTTAGAGGCCTGTGTTCTGCCTCTGCTCTGTGACCCTCATGGGTCTGCATTTCCACCATTTAAATTCAAGATGTGTCAGCCTGGAAGTCAAGATTTCCATGTCCTTCCGAGGTCTTCGACACTCCTTTCTTTTCATGAGTTCCCTTCTAGCCAGTTTGCTCACAGTGTCCCTGACCGTGCTCTGTCAATTCCTATCTCAGCCCTTTCCCCGAGGCCAGTCACAAGCCCAGCGTTCCTTACTATCTCTTCTCTTTTTTCAAGGCCCACATCAATTCCTGCCTCTTACATGAATCTTAATTGGATAATCTCTTCCCTCCTAGGAACTCAATAACACTTAATCTGGGTGGCATCTCTCTGTGGGCACCTCTCCCTAGGCTGCCTTGTCCCGGTTTGGACATTTCACACATGTGCGTATCGGATTACCACAAAGGAATTGCAGGGCCTTTGAGGACTGGGGCCACATCCTTGCCTCCCCACAGGGTAGCACACAGTATCATTCGTCCTAGGGTAATAGACACTTGTGTTTTAGGATAATGATAATGATGACTGACCGTAACAGTGAGGTTTGACTGTCTCCTTTAGAGAGCTTCAGAAAACAACTGTCTAGTTTTCCAGCAAGGATTGTCAAATTGGGTAGTGGGTCTCTATTCCTCTCCAATGAGAGGCAGTGGAAAAAGCCAGCAGGTGACGTTCTGCCTCAGCTAAGGTTGCATCAACTCCCTCCGTAGCTCTTCCTGTCATGGAGCAGTGTATTTTGAATTATGAGAAATGGCATCCTTCAGTTATCAGGTTCTGTAAGTAGGGGGTTGAACATCAGATATCCACGGAAACCCTTTCAGTGTCCACATTAGATGACTATTCTTGTGCCTTGGTGAATCAGTATGTCCGTGGAGACATCATGCCTTCAGTTCAGCTCCTAAGAAGGAGTCCTGCTTTCTGAAATTCTGTGTGAGCAGGAGAGCAAGCCTTCAGGGTCATACACGGAACTTGGGAGGAGGGCAAACCAGACATCAGAAAACCATACGGAGAAATCACTCCAAGGAAAGGGGAACTCAACAGCAAACTGTGGAAGAGGATACTCCTCCTGCATGTCCTAGAAATTATAGTCTTACTGGTATGCCCTTTCTTCACTTGAGGACACACAGACACACAAAAGAAAACCCAAACCATTGAACTGAAAGAGTGAGTTCTGCCAGCCAGACCTCTGCCAAGCTAGTCAATTAAAGTGCAGGACCGATTCTGTGCCTTTCTTAGACCCTGAACAACGGTCTTTCTTCCTGAATTTTTTTCACAGAAAAAAAGTATATGTTGACTTCTGAGCAAGGTGGTATATATTAGCTCTTCTCATTAAAACATTTTTCGTCTTCCTTCAGAGAATATTTAAATAAAAACTTACCGACCAGGTTACTCTTCACATGGAGGCTGTTAGTCATCCTACAGACTTTGTTGTATGTCTTACCCAGTTAAGCTTTTATTTTTAATCTCTTATAGTGTATTCTCTAGAAACATACTTGAATCTAGATTTATTCCTGAATGCTTTCATTGTTTTGTGTTAACAGGGAACGGATATGGCAATCCCCGAAACTCACCAGGTCTGCTGGTCTCACCTGGTAACTTGAACAAGAATATGCAAGCAAAATCTCCTCCCCCCATGAATTTAGGGATGAATAACCGTAAACCAGATCTCCGAGTTCTTATTCCACCAGGCAGCAAGAATACGATGCCATCAGTGGTAATGTGAAACTACATTTTAAATAAATGTTGATAATGTTTTGTATATGTTTTGCTGTTTTTGTATCTTTCTAACATTTTGAATTACTTAGGTGCTCCCAGAAAATTAACTTATCAATGCTATTGCTGGAGCCCCGTTTGTATTTAGCCATTACTTCTGGTAACTGGTTCACATTTCCCTTTTCCATGTAAAAAAAACAAACAAACAAAAAAAAACAACAACATCCAATAAACTCCCCTATAAAACTGGTGTTCTGGGGCAAAAAAAGCATTTCCTTTTTTTAAAGTCTCCAATTTATAATTAGAAAAAAATCATTACTTATTACTCTGCTTATGGTACATACAGTTTGACCAATGGAAGAATCAAACTCACAGAATAGGGAATTTCTTAACAGATTTTTATAGTATTGAACTACTATGTCCTCAAGGTGCTGACAACGAGAAATCTTTTCCATGATTTCTAAATGAACGTTCTCCTGTTAATTGACCACTCTTTTCTTAGGTGTACTGCAATGATTAATATATCGCATGCCTGTGCATTGCCTCAATTCATCTTTCCATATATGTGCTTCATGCAAATAACTACCTCTCAAAAGCAAATTGTTTTAAAATCCTAGGCATTCTGAGAACAAAGGTTATATTTTACACCAAAAAAAAAAAAAAAAGTTGGCACTGTAAGAAAAAATAAATAATTAATTAATTAAGAAGTATAAATAATATCCCTGGACTCTATCATTTTTCTTTCTCCTGGGTCTGCAGGCTAAGATGAAGATAATAACTATGGGACCAAATTCAACAACAAAGAGACTTACATCAATGTTCTCCAAATTAGCTTTGCTTAAGAGCGAGAACATTTAAAACCAAGATTCAGTAGACAAATTTAGATCATTCTGCAAACACATTTCTTTTTTTTCTTTCTGTGCTCTGTGGCAAGCTTCAGGGTAAAACAGTCCTGCAAGCTGATTAGTTTATTATGGCACAGTGCAGATTAATTTTGAATATCAACCAAAAAAAAAAATCACATAATATGCAACGTTCCCTTCAGAAAAGACTGGGTCTAATAAATAAAACCTCCCACAGGGCCATAGCCAAGTGGTGTGGGCCATGCATGGCAGGGTGTCTCTATCAGCAGATTTATTCCAAGTTCCTTAAAACTGATGCTCTCCCAGGGATCCTCTGAGTGGTTGTACAGCCTCTCACCAGCAGCCAGGTGCAGCGCTCCCCCTCCTCCAGCAAGTGGGGTTTCAAAGTACAATCTTTTTTTTTTTTTTTCCCAAAAACATGGTGCTGAAATAATGAAGGTTGAGACACTGACCTGTGCAGAAAACTGGATAGATTGTCTGGAGACAAACAGCTCATTAAGGGAAACAAAGAATGTCTTTGTAGGGAGTTATCTGTAGAGTCTGGGTTTTAAAATTGTTTGAACTGTTGTGTCTATCAGAAGATGCTTTGCCTTTTGTTGAAAAGATTTTGCCCAATTATAAATATTTACAGACACTAATTAATAAAAACTCCTTCCCCATGCTCTCAGTCTGAGGATGTCGACCTGCTTTTGGTAAGTAGTAAGAGTACTTCCTTAAATGGCACATGCAAGGAGAAACCCAAGGTGACTTGTAGGTGGAGTGGCTCTAAGAAAATGGGAGGATTTCAGAAGTTACCATAGTGTGTCCAAATGAATCATATTTAAATGCCATTAATTTCAAGTATCACACATAGGTGAAAAGAATGTCAGGTTATTTATTTTTCTGTCTCAGCCTTTGTAAAGTGAAGACCATGTTTTCAATTTATTTTAGGACTTAATTTATAGTAAAATTCTAACAAAAATAATTTCCTTAGTTATTTAAACCACTAAGATACTTATTTTTCTAAGAATTAAAAGTCTCATGATCTTTATGTGAATCTTTAATCTTCTTGCTGTAAGGAGTTAAATATACATGTTAGCTGCTTTGCCATCTAGTTCTGAGGGAAGTTTAGAAGAATCTGAAAAAAGTGGTCAGAGCACCACCTGCTGGTCAGAGTGTAGCATGAAATTCTGCCCATCTGCTCTGCTGTATATAGAACTGAGCATAAAAACCACCATGGTTGATTTTAATTTTTTTTTAATTTGCATTTGAATAAAAACTGAAACAATGGAGTACAGTATACATATTTCATCAGTTTTCAACATAGTCTGTTTTTACCCATAATAAAGCTTATGGTACTTGTTACTAGTTCAGTTGCCTAGGAGATACTGATGTAATGGGTTACTATGGCAACAACTGGTCTCTTGAAGGATTGTAAATGATAGGGTTGGCAGAGTTCATAGAGACACATGTTAAATGATTAATTTCATGAGATTTGTACCAAGTTATTTCTTTATATGCAAAACTAATACTGAAATCTAATATTTTTAACTTTAAAAATTTTTTTCAATAATGTCTCTTTATTTATTTTAAAAGAATCAAAGGATAAATAACTCCCAGTCTGCTCAGTCATTGGCTACCCCAGTGGTTTCCGTAGCAACTCCTACTTTACCAGGACAGGGGATGGGAGGATATCCATCAGCCATTTCAACAACATATGGTACCGGTGAGTAGCTTTGCCATGTTCAAATAGTACATTAAATACTTTTTATTAAAAAGCAAGATAAAAAAAGATACTACATTTTAGTCTATTAGGAAACTTCCTTTAATACCTGTGGTGTCCAGAGACTATACCATTATCTATGTGTTACTAAGACAAAGTGAATATCCATATTTTTCTTTTATAAGTGACTGAAAGTTTTATTAACCCAACCTGAATTCAGTATAAAAGACCAATTTCAAGGAAAATGAGCCATTATTCCTTTGATGTAATAGAAAGCTCACTTTCTCAGGATTGTTTAAAAAACATTTCTAGATCATCAAATACGTATACACTGTAATGCCAGACTGTAGTTCTAATAAACTAAAATTGCAAGCTGTACTACTTCAAAGCTTTCATGGAATACTTATTTTTTGGCATAGGATACATCTCTTTTAAATTAAAATTGCTCCTGATGCTTTATCTCCTTCTCCCCCCAGAATAAGAGAATTTATAATAATCATTAAGTGATACTAATAGAATATTTTTAAATTGGAAATGTGTATTTACCATTCGATAATTTTCAAATTAAGTATTTTCCCTTATTGTTTTATTTATTGATCTAGAGTACTCTCTGAGTAGTGCAGACCTGTCATCTCTGTCTGGGTTTAACACCGCCAGCGCTCTTCATCTTGGGTCAGTAACTGGCTGGCAACAGCAACACCTACATAACATGCCGCCATCGGCCCTCAGTCAGCTGGGGTAAGCAATATTATTTCTTTTATAAAACACTTTGAGAATGCATTTTTGGATGACAAAAAGAGTCTCTAAATACTGTGCTCTAGTGTCCCATTAAAGGATGTAAAATTCTACTTTATCAGAATGTGAAAGTAATTATTCAGATCAGTATCTTTTTAAGTCGGTTAAATATTACTTTCCTTATTTTTTGAGAGGAGGGGAGCTCTGTGATAATGAGATAAATTATTTCCCTATTGTTTTAGGCTATATTGGTTTCCACTTCAATCAATGAAAAACTTTCATTTAGTTAACTTTTTGTTAACTAACGTGGGACATAAGAAGACACTTACAAGTTCTTTAAATTTTGAGATATTTGTGAATCCTTATCATTCAGCTTACACCATATAATTCATGCTAACCTTAACCTAGTACTTACAGGATCTCCTATTCTATTGATTTCATATATTTATAATGTACTCATCATATGGTTATATATTTATAGATATTGTACCAATATAAATATATGTGTATATGTACATACACTAATTACCTAAATTTGGGTATAAAAATAATTTCTGTTGTTTTCTGAAATCAGAATGTGTATTTCTGCCCCCTTGTGGCAATTTTGAGAAATGTCTTTATCATAGAAATGACTCCTGTCATTTATCTATGGAAATGTTCAAACCTTTAAAAAGCCCTGAATTCATAATTCACACTACTTGTAAAACAGATAGTTTTTTTTAAGCTTAAAACGTGAATCAAAGATCTGACTTTAGGTTTAACTAATAACTCCATAACTGCAATTAATCTTCAGAAGAAAATACTAGGAAGTTATAAAATATTGAAAGATAAGAGTTTATATTTTAGAAACATTCTATATGTCTACCTCGCTTTTACTTTTCTGCTGAGTCATTTGGTTAGAATAGTTAGCTAGCTCTATACTTCTGTTTCTAAAGAGATAATGAGAATAAAACACTGATTAGAATAAAAATCACTGCCTGATACCACAACTTCATCTCTCACCTTCCCTGCCCTCCTAGCTTTCTTGTGGAATTGATTTCACATAGATTAGTGCTCTAGTAATGGAGTCTTCCTCCATTCACTGTTTGCTTATGTGCATCCTGCTCATTGTTGAAAATCTAACCTTTCATGTAAGCAATAAAATAAATTCACATGACATTGTTGCTGTGCTTTCTTAAAAGATTGTTAGCTTTGAAGCTCTATTAAATATTGATCAGCAACAGAGTTTCTCCTTTTAGAACATTTAAATTTTCTCAGAATTGTTAACTGTGCAAGTAGACATTTATTGCAATAACTTTTTAAGGTAATTATCACTAAGTACACGATACCATCCAGGCAATCTTGAAATACATACATGCGGCATTGCACTGCTATGGCTAAGCAGTGAATCCACTGTACGGGCTTCTTGGCAAAGATAAAGGCAGCTGTTCACTTCTCATTTTTCACAAAATTCATCCAATAGAGGACTAGATTTCCTTAGAAATTATCAATGTCAAAAGCCGTATTATTTTCTCTGAATGTGGCTTTCTTTTGTCTTTAGTAACACTATACTGTAATCTTAAAAGTCCCTTCTATTACATGGGAAGAATCTAATTCTCTGCTGCCCTTAATAAAGACTTCAGTAAATGAGAAAGGAGAGAACTGGCCTAGAGAGGAACCAAATTACAACAGCCAAGGATGAAGCATTTTGTTTAGTTCTGGTTTCTTTCAACAACGGTTCTCATGGTGCATGATTTGACTCTGAACTTAGTCTATGAGTTTTCATTGCACTTAATCACTTCCTTTATCCCTCAAATAGATAGGATACCCCTTCCAGTCCTTCTAATTTTGGCCAGCCTGCCTTCCTTCCTTCCTTCCTTCCTTCCTCTCTCTCTCTCTCTCACACACACACACACAAACACGGTAGCTTTTTCAAAAGGAGGTTCCCTCAGATGGACTAGCCCATGTTCACACAATTAAATGTTAAACTATTTTTTTAATCCCAAGTTGTGATATTTATGTAAAATAAAATAAATTATATTTATTTTTATTATTATTCCTTACAGTGTGAATTAATTCAAAAGATCAGTATTTTTTTAGGCTACAGTATCCTCATGTTCTTGTGTGGTGGGTTCACATTCCTTTATATAGATACAGTGTTCGGAGTAGAGTAAAATATATTTCAGCTCCTCCAAAGCAGATATTCCCAGCAGCCCAAGATGGTCACCACATTTCTTTCCCAAAATTAAGAGTATAAAAGAGCTCTTCGTGTTTTGTGAATGGAAATACCTTTAATTCTTTGAAGCCGCAGTTTTAACTCTATCTAGTATTTGGTTTTATCTAACCGAGTCAGATAAACGGCATACACTGATCTGATGCAGGAAGCAGGGATGACTGGCAGAAGGAACTTGCCATTGAGGTTAGCGACAATCATTTGAATAGGAATATTTGAGAAAATGACCCTCAAATTTTTAAGTGTTTTTCTCATATCACCTTTAAAAAAGGGCAGCCTGTTTTCTGGAAGCATTTCTATACACCATCTTTGTTGATGTGGGTGTTTAAAGACAACTTTTAAAAGGTTAAGTTAAATATAGTTTGATAGTGTAATTTCCAGGCAGAGGCAGTAAGAAATTTGAATAAAACTATCCAGTCATGTTTCATTTCGGAGCAATTATGGGGAAGGGTAGGTGTTTTCCCAGTTGGAAGGCATGTGTAGCACATGAAAACTTGCAGCAGGATTTGATATGGGCAACTTGCATATCTGGCTTCTGTCTCCCCACCCACCTCTTTCTCACCCACACACATGGAATATTTCACAATTATCTGTGTCTATAAAAGTTTTGTTCTCAAGAACAAGCAGACCAACATGCTTGTATCTGAATCTAGCATGTATACAGCTAAGTGATTTTTCATGCTTTTTCTTTTCAAGATAATAGTTTGATAACAAGAGACTAGCCAATTACATTTCATTCTATTTGGAATCCTCTGCCACAGTATAATGAAGGTGAATCTCAGTCATCACGTACATTTCATTACTGTGGATTTAGTGTCCCCAGAACTACTCAAAATGCTTCATATATGCTTTCAGTGTCAAATGAAATGCCACCAAAAAGTAAACTTAGGGACTAGCCTGTTTGTTTATAGGAAGGGATAAACAAGAAGTGTTATATCTCTTATGGGGAAGAGATGCAACAAAACCCATACAAGCCAGTTCACAATTGTAGATACAGTAAATAAGTAGATAATGCAGCTTCTAAAAGAAACAGCATTTTGATTATACTGTTTTTTGCTTAATTGATCCAGATTAACTGCTTATACTAGTCCAACTCACCAAACTTTTTGTCTAATTGTCCATGTCTCCCTGCCTGTGAAGAAGCAATCGAAATGTCAAAGGGCAGTCAAAAGTATTTGTTGATATGCCACTTTGTTTTCAGACTGCTAATTGACGTTCATTATTAAAGAGTTGTGTGATTCATAGTAGAAGCATTTAATTAAATTTTAGTGAAATAGTCTTTCTCATCCAGAGCCAGGAAAATTCTTTCTTCCAGAAATCAAAAGATTATTTCCTCTGACATCAAAATGAATCATTAAGTAACTTTGAACCAAGATAAAATAGCCCACCATTATGGGTCCTTTTGAAATACAGGTGTTTCCCCCCACCCTGTCTTAATATCTTCTTGATTTAAAGATTACTTAATTAAACTCTTAGAAAATTAGTAAAGTAATATAGACTGTAAAAGAAAAACTACAAATAAATAATGACAAGTATAAACAGGTGATTGGAAATCATATGCACTCAATGTGGTAACTTGATATAAAGGCTAAGACTGTTTTGATTCTATAACATAAAAGCCAGAGAAAGAAAGGCTAATTATTAGGGAAAAAAGTAACTCTCCTTTAGGTCATTTTACACATTAGCTCATCTATTAATAAGAGAAGGAAAGTAATTCTTTGCCAGTAGGTGGTGCCTTTGTATAAAACATCACTCAAAGATAAACTCATTTTGACTAATTTTATATCTCTATACATCTTGAGCCTGAATTGCATCTCCCAAAAAGCCAGCCCCAAGTTATTCCACTTTTTCCTCTGAATATATATATATATATATTTTTCTCACTGCTCGTAATGACTTTTTAATGTCACCTAATTCTCTCCATTTGGAAGTAACATAATCATGTCCACGAGCAGGTGGGCTCACTTTCCTTTGTCTGGAACGGGTGTATCTGTATGGATTATTCTTCACTGTGACTGCTCACTAGGAGAGATATCTGTACTTTCTTGACAATGTGGGCAAGTAGTGCTGACTCTAGCCACGGATGTCAATGCCATCAGAATGCAAGAGCAGTACGAGCATGTTAAAATTGATGTCAGCAGTGTCCTTCCGGTTCATCCTGATCAAAGTCCTTGCGATTGCCAATCGACACCTAAGGGCTTAATGCTTTTCCCTCCAGAGTTTCAAGTATCTAAATTCTTCCACATTGTGGAAAAAGGGAAAGTTACACTCTCCTGGAATAAATGAGGATTAAGGCTTATAAACGCAATAAAATCACACTAGATCCTCTTTACAACAGCCTTTCCTTAGACAAATCCAGATTCCTCAACTCATGCCAATTATAACTAGAGGCTGAGTGATATCCTACTACGTACCCCAGCAGGGAGAGACTGGCAGTGATGAAGCTGAGGTACTTGTGGAAAATAGACACCACTTGCATCCCATGTAACTGAGAAAGGATGAAGAAAGTCCAGCGACTGACCAGTGTTAGTGGGGTAGGAAGTCTAAGTGTTTTTAAAGCCAACACTAAACTTTTCTGCAGATCATTTTCAACCTCCTTCCCCATCTTTCCCCCCTCCAAGCTTTTCACCAGATGCAGTTAAATGTAGCATTTTAGGGATTTATTCATTTGAAATTTGAACTCTCTTCACTCTCTCTGAAGACCGTACAACTTCATGTGTACGTGCTTATTTTGTGGAGGGACGCATTTTATATCCGTCACAAGTTTTTACAATAATTTCCACACACATGCATTAGTAAATCGGAGACGTCTCATTCAAAAGCTAAATGTTATATCTTAAATCTTAAGTTATACTTTGGAACTAGTCTAGGGAGAAATTCCATAGACACAGAAAATGCGTTTTCCAGCATGTCATGTTAAGCCTCTCTGAGCCGGTAACCTGTAGGTGTAGGGAGCCTGTCACAGACTAGAGGTATGATTCCCGAGGCCTGGCCCCGTTAAATACTGTAATTACTCCCAGGCATCCTCAATGGCTCTGAGAAGGCGCTGCCCCCCGAGTGCTTCCAGGCACGCTCTCCTCCCTCTGGGCATGCTCCGGTGTCTATGCGAGTCTTGAAGCTGATGTTTGATGTAATTGTGAGTTCCTGGGGGCTCCAGGCCTCCTCCATCTGTAACTGGGTTTCCTTTCCTCCTACAGAGCTTGCACTAGCACTCATTTATCTCAGAGTTCAAATCTCTCCCTGCCTTCTACTCAAAGCCTCAACATCAAGTCAGAACCTGTTTCTCCTCCTAGAGACCGTACCACCACCCCTTCGAGATACCCACAACACACGCGCCACGAGGCGGGGAGATCTCCTGTTGACAGCTTGAGCAGCTGTAGCAGTTCGTACGACGGGAGCGACCGAGAGGATCACCGGAATGAATTCCACTCCCCCATTGGACTCACCAGACCTTCGCCGGACGAAAGGGAAAGTCCCTCAGTCAAGCGCATGCGACTCTCTGAAGGATGGGCAACATGATCAGATTATTACTTAATAGTTTTTTTTTTTTTTTCTTGCAGTGTGTGTGTGTGCTATACCTTAATGGGGAAGGGGGGTCGATATGCATTATATGTGCTGTGTGTGGAAAAAAAAAAAAGTCAGGTACTCTGTTTTGTAAAAGTACTTTTAAATTGCCTCAGTGATACAGTATAAAGATAAACAGAAATGCTGAGATAAGCTTAGCACTTGAGTTGTACAACAGAACACTTGTACAAAATAGATTTTAAGGCTAACTTCTTTTCACTGTTGTGCTCCTTTGCAAAATGTATGTTACAATAGATAGTGTCATGTTGCAGGTTCAACGTTATTTACATGTAAATAGACAAAAGGAAACATTTGCCAAAAGCGGCAGATCTTTACTGAAAGAGAGAGCAGCTGTTATGCAACATATAGAAAAATGTATAGATGTTTTGGACAGACCCGGCAAAGGGTGGCCATTGGTAAATGTTAGGAACACACCAGGTCACCTAACATCCTGAGAACGCGCTCACAAACCTGCACGCATATCATTGGCGTATGGCACTCATTAAAAAGGATCAACGACCATTAAAAGAGGACCATACCTATTTAAAAAAAAAAAAATGTGGAGTTTGAGGGCTAACGTATTTAATTAAATAAATAAATAAATCTGGGTCTGCATCTCTTATTAAATAAAAATATAAAAATATGTACATTACATTTTGCTTATTTTCATATAAAAGGTAAGACAGAGTTTGCAAAGCATTTGTGGCTTTTTGTAGTTTACTTAAGCCAAAATGTGTTTTTTTCCCCCTTGATAGCTTCGCTAATATTTTAAACAGTCCTGTAAAAAACCAAAAAGGACTTTTTGTATAGAAAGCACTACCCTAAGCCATGAGGAACTCCATGCTTTGCTAACCAAGATAACTGTTTTCTCTTTGTAGAAGTTTTGTTTTTGAAATGTGTATTTCTAATTATATAAAATATTAAGAATCTTTTAAAAAATCTGTGAAATTAACATGCTTGTGTATAGCTTTCTAATATATATAATATTATGGTAATAGCAGAAGTTTTGTTATCTTAATAGCGGGAGGGGGGTATATTTGTGCAGTTGCACATTTGAGTAACTATTTTCTTTCGGTTTTCTTTTACTCTGCATACATTTTATAAGTTCAAGGTCAGCTGTCAAAGGATAACCTGTGGGATTAGAACATATCACATTGCAACACCCTAAATTGTTTTTAATACATTAGCAATCTATTGGGTCAACTGACATCCATTGTATATACTAATGAGTTTCTTTCATGCTATTTTTTGTTTTTGTTTTTGCATTATTATCAAATGCAGGGCCCCTTTCTGATCTCACCATTTCACCATGCATCTTGGAATTCAGTAAGTGCATACCCTAACTTGCCCGGATCCTAAATTATCTGGTTGGTTTTCAGCCTAGAATTTGAGACACTTTTTAGAAACATGCCCAGAATAGAGAAGCTGTGTTGGGGCACAAGTCCTGCAAATATGGCCCTAGAAACCAGTGATATGGCGTTTACTCAACGCACAAGTTATAAATTCCCACAGAAGAAAAATGTGAAAGCCTGGGTGCTAGACAAGAAGGAAGCAGGTAAAGGGATAGTTGCTTTGTCATCCATTTTTAATTATTTTAACTGACCCTCAACAATCTTGTCAGCAATATAGGCCTGTTGAACAATCCCGGTGTGTCAGGACCCCCAAATGTCACTTCTGCATAAAGCATGTATGTCATCTATTTTTTTCTTCAATAAAGAGATTTAATAGCCATTTCAAGAAATCCCATTAAAGAACCTCTCTATGTCCCTTTTTTTAAATTTTTCAAAAAATAACGATGACTCTTGTCTAATATTCGTCTATAAGGGATTAATTTTCAGACCCTTTAAAAAGTGAGTGCCATAAAAAAAAAAAGTTGATATATATTGCTTAAAAGAGATTTCAATCTAGGAATGATTTTCCTTCTCTTGGAATGTGAAGATCTGTCGATTCATCTCCACTCATGTGCATTGACATACACAGCAACGAAGATCCAGACAGTAAGATCGACACTGCTATAGCACGTCTAGGACATCTCTTATCCATCCTTTTCTTTCACTTGCATAGTTGCTATGTGTTTCCCACTGTAAAAGGCTGCCGCTGGGTGGCAAAAGCCAAGAGACCTTACTAACTAGGCTGTATTTTCTTAACTTGATCTGAAATCCACAATTAGACCACATCGCACCTTTGGTTGTATCCGTATAGGATGCTAGCCTGCCTTGTACGGACGTTTTATATACTAAAAACAAAACAAAAAAAAATCTTTCAACCTTTCCATATATCCCACTACTCAAGGTATCCATGGAACATGAAAGAAAATCATTTATGCAGAGGAAAAACAGAGAATCATCCTGAAAACACACACACACACATACACACACACACACACACACACACACACACATATACTTATTCACACAGGGGAAAATCTAAGAAAGTCATTTTCCTCACCATAGACTTGATCCCATCCTTACAACCATCCTTATAACTTGATGTGTATAAAATATGCAAACATGTCACAAATGTTCTTTGTCATTTCAAAACACTTTATCAATATCAGCAGAAATTTACCAGTGGGTGGGAAAGGGTCGTTATGTGAAAATATGAAAAAATAGCCATATTAATTTTTTACCTGCAATTTGCCTCAGCAACAAAGGAAAAGTGAATTTATAATGCTGAAGATAAAGTAAGCTAAAGTACCAGCAGAAGCCTTGGCTATTTATAGCAGTTCTGACAATAGTTTTATAAGAACATGAAAAGAACAGAATCACTTGAAAATGGATGCCAGTCATCTCTTGTTCCCACTACTGAATTCATATAAAGTGGTAGCAAGATAGGCGAAGGGATAATCTGAGAATTTTTTAAGATGATTTAATGAGAAAAAGCACAATTTTGATTGTGATGAGTCACTTTCTGTAAACAATCACTGTCTATCTTTACCCTTCTACCTTATCTGTAATTTACCATTTGTTGTATTTGCAAAGCTAGTATGGTTTTGGGTTTTTATTGCAGTAAATCCTTTGTATTCAGGAGTTTAGGGCAGAGCCCTGAGGGAGTATGATTTTACATAACCCATCCTAGAGTAACGTTGTAGGCAACATTCTTCATTGCAAGTAAAAGAACCCTAAGTAGCATTTTACACAGCTACAAATATTGTTATAGCTGATCCTATTTTAAAAGATTTTTGGTAATATTAAGCTTAAATACTGGTAACACTGATGCAATATAGGGAGGCTGCACACCCTGTATATTGTATGCATTGGTGAGTGGAAGGCTGTTTATTTCAACCTTTTTTAAAATTGTGTTTTTTAGTAAAATGGCTTATTTTTTTCCCAAAGGTGGAATTTAGCATTTTGTAATGATGAATATGAAAATACCTATCATCCTCAGATCATTTTAAGGTTGACTAAAAGTGAGAAAGAAAAGAATTCCAATACACTTTTTTTAAAGAACGTCTGCCCTCTCACTTTCGATGTATTCGTTTTTCTTACACACCCATCTTTTAATTTAGAGCTAGCGTTTTTTGCCCCCATTATGCTTTTGTTTGTTTTTCCAGAGGGTAAATGCTTTGTAATTTCTTTCTTTAAAAAAAAAAAATTCTTTTTTAAAGAAGCAGCCACTTGAACCCTCAGTAAAGGCTGTTGCCTAAGCATGGCATACTTCATCTGTTCCCATTTGTGCCATCTGCTGTGATGGCGTCAATTTCCTGCCACCACAGATCTTTGGAAGATTGATGGAATACTGGTGTCTGTTAGAATGCTTCAGACTCAGACTACAGATGTAATTAAAGGCTTTTCTTAGTATGTTTTAACCAAAGATGTGGAGCAATCCAAGCCACATATCTTCTACATTCAATCTGTCCATTTTGGTTTTTTTCATAATCGGGTATTGCATCTTGCCTTCCCTAGTCATACCTCAAATTGATTCATACCTCAGTTTAATTCAGAGAGGTCAGCTAAGTGATGGATTCTGTTGTGGTCTGAATGCAGTACCAGTGTTCTCTCGCAGACCCGGGTCACTGTAGGCATAGGACTTGGATTGCTTCAGATGGTTTGCTGTATCATTTTTCTTCTTTTTCTTTTTCTGGGGACTTGTTTCCATTACATGACAGTAATTAAAATAGCTTGTAAATGAGGGCATACAAGCATTTGCAACAAATATTCAAATAGAGGCTCACAGCGGCATAAGCTGGACTTTGTCGCCACTAGATGACAAGATGTTATAACTAAGTTAAACCACATCTGTGTATCTCAAGGGACTTCATTCAGCTGTCTGTAGTGAATAAAAGTGGGGAATTTTCAAAAGTTTCTCCTGCTGGAAATAAGGTATAATTTGTATTTTGCAGACAATTCAGTAAAGTTACTGGCTTTCTTAGTGATGCAGTGTCTGTGGTGCATTTTTTTAATTAATGTTTTGCTGTTTAAATTTTTTCCACTTAATAGTGTTTGTTAAAAGCAGCTTCTCCCACAAGTGCAAGTGAGCATTTTGAGTTTCCAGCTCAAAATACTTTTACAAAAGGGGGATGTTTGTGTTTGGGAGGGAAGAAAAGTGTAAATTGGACCTCTTTTCTTGGGGGTGATATATGTACTCAGCCAGTGTGAGCAGTTCAAGATTCTTATCAAGTGGTTCAACTTCTTTATCAAAGTAGTTCCATGAAGATCTTGGATAACTTGCTTAAACACAGAGAATTGTCCAAAAGTCATTCTGAAAAGCACTATCATACAGTAAGTTAAATTATTTTTTAAAATGTGTGGAAAGTATTTTCAAATTTATTTATTTTTTCTTCATCAAAATAGTTTCTTTAACAAAACAAAACCAAAAAAAGGAAAAAAACCCCAAAACCAAAACAAACCAAAACACATAGGCTTTTATCTAAATACTTGAAAAAAATTAGTAAATTCATACATTTTTAGAAACTAAAAAATATATGTATTACCAAAATCCAATGATAATTTCCAAAGGGAATGTCCTTAGAAGGAGCAACGTAAAGACTAATTTAGAAACTGAAAAGGAAAACAAGAAGGCATTGGTCAGCCACCTGGAGATCTTGGACTAGTGCACAAGGTGATTCCTGCTCTGATGGAAAAAAGAATGCAGCTTGGGGAAACATTGCATGTGGCTTCAAGATAGCAGTGCTCTTCTCTCTGTTCTTTTTATTCATTGTCAGCAAACATTTATTAAGCATTTATTATGTGTAATTCATGTGGTGGATCCTGGGATGAGAAGATGTAGCCCTTGCTTTTAAGAAACTCATAAACTAATAGGAGATTAAAGGACTAATAGGAAATAGAAACTGTTCTCAGAGACTTCTGCAAAGTACTAGGAGGAAACCACTTCAGAGATCTTTGGAGCAGAGCAGAGCATGGGCACTTCCTTGGAGCAGAGGCAGCCTTGGACTTGTCTTTGGAGGGTGCTGGGTAGGATGGAGAAAGGCCCAGATGGACGAGGGCAGGACTGATTCGTGGGCATGTGACCTCTGCAGTCGCATGTGGCCCCACACTTAGTTTCATGCTCTACTGTCACCATCTTGATAATTCCATCTTTGAGTCTGTTTTGTAAGTGTAGTCCGACTGTGTGTGAGCAGAGGAAATAGACAGGGGGGCGCCTGGGTGGCTCTATGGTTAAGCATCTGCCTTCGGCTCAGGTCATGATCCCGGGGTCCTGGGATCGAGGCCCCATTGGGCTCCCTGCTCGGCGGGAACCCTGCTTCTCCCTCTCCCGCTCCCCCTGCTTGTGTCCCCTCTCTCGCTCTCTCTCTCTCTGTCAAATAAATAAATAAAATCTTTTTTAAATTTAAAAAAAAAAAGAAAAAAGTGGAAAGCTTTGATTTTAGTAACTTTAAAGGAAAGAGGGACATTTTCATTTCACACTAAGCCCCACAACTTATGACTAGTCTTGGATGAGGATATTCTACAAAAGGAAATAATAGGTGTCAAGGTACAGAGATGGGGAAACGAGAAAAATTTACAGGAATGGTGGCCCATCCTGTTTAGATAAAGTATAGCCATGTGTAGGTGTTGGAGAAAGTCATCAAAAGGACATGACTGACAGCTGAACTGCAAGCTGGACCCAGACAATTGGAGCCTCCTCACCCCTGCCCCTGTCTGTAGAAGGTACACTCCCCACCCCACCCCCACACTCCGACCATTCCCACAAGGAGAGCCATTTTCAAGGATGCAACCTTGAGAAAGCAATGTATTGTTGGTATATATGACTGAACCCAGTTAAGGCCCCTAAATAAACTTAAGAGTCTGGCAGGCTGGTGAGGAGATTTACTAATCTTGTAGCCACCAAAGACCAGGCTCATATATAAATTCCCTTGCTTATTAAGCCCTCCACCTACCAATTCTGAAGTGATCTGCCTCTTTTTTCAGTCTCTCCTTACCTCCACGTACAGGAGCCAGTTTCAGATTTAACCCAGGAAGCTCCCAAGGTTTCAAACCAACAGCCAGAGGAGCAGAAAGAGACAAGACTGGAAGAGTTGGCTGGGATCTGATTATATAATTGCAAGTTTAGAACTCTAGGGTTTAAGCAATTAAATGGAAGATTTAGAAGAGATGAAACTGTCAAAATTCAGCACGTGATGAGATTAATGGCAGGAGTGATGATAGAATTGTTAAAATTTTCAGTTTTAAGCTTAAATGATTAGGATCATAGTAATGTCCACATAGGAAATGGAAAGAGCTTATTGCTATGTGAGGAAGGTAACTAAGTCACTTTTCAGCATGTTGGGCTTGACTTATATATCCAAGTAGAATATGAGAATGTTGTAAATGTAGACTTGAACTCAGGATACCAGTTAATGCTGACGATAAAGCTTTGGATGTTATTAACAAGGGAGTAATAGTGAACACCATGACCATGAAATGAACTTGTCAAGGGGAAGGTCAAGGGTGAGGGAAGAAGTAGGCTTAGAAGGGAATGTTGAAGAGGGGAGAGCTACAGAGAAGAAAGGACCTGTGAAGAAGTCAAGGATCATTCAGACAGAAGGAAAACCAAAGTGTGCTGTCAAGGCACAAAGAGGTTTCAAGGTAAAAAAAAAAAAAAAAAAAAAAAGTCAACAATGTCAAATGTTTTATTGGGATCACAAAGGAGGAAAATGGAAAGAGACTTTGGCCTTGGGTGTTATCTGAGAATCATTTCAATAAAATGGTGTGGGAGAGAGAGGTTGTCTAGCAGATGTTGTGAAATTTCAGGCAGCAAGTGTGAACACATCTTTCACAATGTTTGTGATTAAAAGAAGAGAGCTGGCATAAGGGGCCAACAGAGTCAAGGATAAAGGCAAAGGTTGTGAAAAGGCCAGGTGGTACCTGAGCATGTTTATGGGTTGGGCGAGACCTAAGGGAGCAGAACGCAGATGTGAACCATCCTAACCAAAAGCCAGAGGATTACATTTTGTGCCCCTAGGCCCAATTCCTATGCGGTCCTTTCATTTCAGAGATGTTTGGGAGTCTCGATTAAATAGAGTTATGGAATCTGGTAAAGGAAAATGATTCTCACAGAGTATCTGAGTTTTCATTTTGTGAATTAAGTCCTTTTTCCATTTTGTGTGCATATTCCTATGGCATCTTTCCTATACATACCCGTAGAGATCAACTTCGAAGCAGGATCCTGTGATGAAAGAGGAAAGCCAAGCTGGCTTCCCTAGGGTTGTTTCCCTCAGATTCCCACTGTTCTTACTTCCTGAGAGCAAATGTCTCTATCAGCAAAAATACAGCTATTCGCTTCACCTCTCCTCTCCCAGGCAGAGATCACAGTTAGGAAATCACAGCAGAAATATTCATAGTTTCTGGTCCTAGAGTAGGTCCTTCTTTTAGCGGCAGCCTCATCAGACCACCAGCTCCATCACACCCAGTCTTGACCAGCTCAGAACCGAGGAAGAATCTCCAGTCCTGAAATTCTCAGCCCCAGCTGCCAACTTCTACTCTGGGCCAAATGGAGATGACAGGTCACCCTTTGAATCTGGTGACTCATACAAGAGCAGGCAGAAACATGAACTACCAGTGGGGCAACTCCACACTGAGAAGAAAGTAATTAAGAAAGCCCTTGACCCAACACTCTACCACCAGAAATGCTGGATCCGTGTCAGTTACCTTGCCCCGCCTTCCCCTCCTTAAAGAGAGCACCGTGGTGCTGGCAGGAAGGTCGCAGTGACCCCAGGCAACCTGAGAAAACAGAAGCTGAAGCTGGTGTGGGAGGGAAGGCAAGCTGCTAACATATATTGAGTACCTTTCTGCCATGGGCTTGACCTACACGATCTACCTGCTCAAAGACACTAGGTGCAGTTTTTCCAGAGGGCATCCAGTCTCCTGGTTGAGAATCAGACCAGCTTTATCCCTCCCAAGCTAAGAAGCATTTGTCAAGTTACCTAAGTATCAATTTTCTCACCTATCTCTAAACTCACAGGGTTACTCTGAAGCCCAATTAAGATGTTTATAGTTGCTAACCACTGAAAAGATCAGAATCCCTACTCCCCCACAAGTTACTCAAAATAAACATGACTCTGCTCTCTAAAGTAATGAGAAAAGAAGCTAACAAAGTTCCGATTTTTCCTATGATGACTACAATGTGCTTTTTTATTTCTTAGCAACATCACATTCTTTCCCAAAAGGCAATGTGGTATGCTCCTACTTTGCTGATGCCCAAAGAACATGTTCTACTAATAAAGAGAGCCATGCTCTGCAGTATTCATCCTAAAGCTTCCCACTAGTGGTGCTAAATATATCAACACAGAGAAACTTTTCTAGAAGCAGTAGTTATAGTAAGAGACTAAGTCCTCAGGCATTTATTCCATAAATATTCAATATGGTATATGCTTGCTTCTCTTTACAAATAAGAACCCTGCTTGAATGTGCAAACCTGTTTGTATTCAAAAGTTTATATGTGCAAGAGCTATGATTAAAATATTGAGAAGGTGCCCATTCATAAAGGAATGTTTAAACAATTTGTGCTATAGCAACACGATGAAATACTATGCAACAGTTTAAAAGAAACAAAACAAAACACCCTCTATGTACTGACACAGAAATTTTCTGGAATATATTGTTAGATAAAAAAGCAATAATGGAACAGTGTACAGAGTATGCTATCTTTCAGGTAAAAATGTAGGAGGCAAAAATAATGAATGTTCTTGTAATTGCATAAAGAAACACTGGAAGCATATGCAAAGAAACCAACCAAGTTACCAAGATAATGAGGGATTGGGGAGAGGGGTGAACAAGATGGAGCAAGACTTGACAGAATATACTTATTAATATTATTTTGATTCTTTAACTATATGACTATGCTTACTTACTCAAAAGAAGAAAGTTTTAGTTTAGAAAAAAAGCCTTCCAAACAAATATAAATGCCAACAGAACAGACTTTTAGAAATCTCTCCTCTAGCTAAAAAGGCCTGTGGGAAATACCCATGCACAGAGCAAAGCTCAGGACTGGTGAGCTTGCCTTTAGGATTCTGCAACTGTCATCTTCAGCTGGAGGACAGGAACAAAACCTTAAGATTAGGACTTTGCTTCTCCTATTGACCACACTAGTCAGGCAGAAAGCCTTACTAACGCAAGCAGTTTCCCGTAGTTAAATCACAAATATCCTCTTCTAACAGTATTTGGATTTTCTCTGCCATTTTCCAAGTCATTGCCTACTTTTATTTTAATTCATTCTATAATATTTAATTTACTCTGCCTAATCAAAGTCTGTATATCCTACTGAGCCATCTAATTTTAAGACTGAAAAATCTTGGCTGGGTTTCTGTTGAACTGAAAGCTGCCTTCTTCATTGTCATTGTAAGCTGCTCCCACGTGTAAATAACCCAGCTTTAGTACTAGAGCACAGAAAATATGTTATCCTAACCAACTTCTGTGTCCATAACAACCAGCTGAAATAGCATGGGGAGTATATCATTTTGGGGTAGTTTCTAATTCATCAGCTAAATTTCCAAGTAAGATTTGGAAGGCTCGAAACAATATAGCTTTTTCACAATCCCCTACCTTCTTTTCTCTGCATTTACTATCCTGGTTTACGTTCTTTGCATGCACAAAATTCTACCATTAAAACATGTTAAAGAAATGGCTTGGCCTAGTCAAAAAACATGTTCTCTATTTCAGAGTTCTACTGACAATAAAGGATAATACTTTCTGCTACCTCTCCCCCAAACTCTCTGTGAGTGATATCCTAACTTTGAGTCCTTTGAGTTCAATTATTAAGAAAGGATTCAGAAAAAATGGTTTACTTCTTCCACACAGTGCATCCTCTCCAGAATTCTCTTTAAAGATACTGACAACCAGGTGAGAACATATACAACAGTCCTTGAAAGTTCACCCACCTTAATAAAGCCCAGTTTTCTTCCTGCCTTTAACAGTGTGTTTTGTAAAATCTGGGAATAGAAGAGAAAGTTACTGTGAAATATAGAATCAAGAAATATGAGACAGAATGCACTGAATGTCTGCATATAGAAAATCATATATGACTAGTTATTAGATAAGCCAGAATGTAATCAACATTGGTGTTAATTGTATTAATAATTATTAAAACATTACTCCTTAAAATGTGTGCATCTATTATGTCGAGCACAGAAGAGAGCATGTTGTATAATTCTATTTGTATTGCAACCTGAGAATAGAAAGAACTCATCTACAGTCACAGAAATTAGAACAGTGGTGGACTGTGCAAAGTGGAAATTGACTGGAAGGGGCACAAGGAAATTTCTGGGGTGATAGAAATGTTCTTTATCTTGATTGGGATACTTTTTCAAAATGCATCTAATTGCACATATAAGATCTGTGTGGGAAAAAAAAAGATCTGTGCACTCTATTTGGTAAACTTTACCTCACTTTTTAAAAAATTCTTATATGGGGGGCGCCTGGGTAGCTCAGTTGGTTAAGCGTCTGCCTTTGGCTCAAGTCATGATCCCAGGGTCCTGGGATGAAGTCCCATGTCAGGCTCCCTGCTCAGCAGGAAATCTGCTTCTCTCTCTCTCTCTCTCCCTCTGCCCCTCCCGCTCCCCCTCGCTCATGCTTTCTCTCTCTCTCTCAAAACAAAAAAAGAAAAATCTTTTAAAAAAATTAAAAATTATTATATGAAGAGAAATCTCAAATTCAGAATATTATGTAGGAAAGAGTAGTAAGAGACATCACTCCACAGTGCTTCCTGTCGAGGTATAGTGGGACCTACTTCACTACAAATAATCCTCATACTTCCATCAAGCCTCAATTCAAATGAAGATGAGCTGCTCAAAATTATTTGTTCTCTTAAGTACCTTGAGCATACCCCCCATAATAGTCATTCACAAAGATTCACAATATTCGTCGATAAAGGAAGGTAAGCTTTAGTTCAGTCTGATCAAATAATCACAAATCCTAAAGTAGTCGAGGTAGAGTAATACGATTACATTGTGACTGATGATGTAATGTAACAATGCACATCAAATAAATTGACTACTTCAAAGATGAAGGCATTATGTATTCCAGAATATTAAATGACTTGACTATTTTGCTACTGAGAGTCTTATATCATATTCTTACCAAATCTTGCTCAATATAATGTTAAACCTCAGAAAAGAGAATAAGAAAGCTAGACTGTTTATCTTCTGTCTCTAGACTGTCCAAAAAAGAGAATTCATTTGTTTTTCCCCCAGGGAAACTATTTGAAGCTGCAATGTGTGTAGACCAAGTGTTAGTCAATGCAACCAGTAATATTAAACCACTTTCCTATAAAACTGATCATCCATCTACCCATCCCTTGAGGGTTAAATAAAGGACAGCACAAATGAAAATAAAGGGCCCAGGTGCATTCTAAGGTACACTTAGTGAAATTAAGTGCAAGGCTTATCTGCTTAAGTACTCTGAAGGATAAGTGGAAAGGACATTGCATTCTTCTCTTAATTATTAAAAAAAAAAATCCTTGGGTCACCTGACTGGCTCCGTTGTTGGAGAATGTGACTCTTGATCTCACAGTTGTAAGTTCGAGCCCCATGTTGGGCGTAGAGATTACTCAAAAGTAAAATCTTAAAAAAAAAAAAAGAAAAGTAAAATCCTTTTTTAAAAAAATCCTAAAACATTAAATATTTTTCATAAGGTACTAAGGAGTGTTTGTTCTTATGCATTTAACCAAATTCACATGTACAGCTCTGATCAACAGGGAGCATTTACACACACACCCGCACACGCATCCACACACATAAAGAATGTATAAAGAGCTCATGAACATGAATCAGATTGGTACGATAAAAAAACAGAAAAGAGGCCTTGATTTTGTCTGCAGGGATATCTGTCTCAGAATATAAACTCTATGGGAACAAAATATTCCCCACCCAGGCCTTTGCTCATCCTCTGTCCATCACCACCGCCAGGGCTGCGCACACCCAAGCAGCCGACCCAAGTTGGAGGACAAGCAGAAGGAGCCAAAGAAATCCTCATTCTGCAAAGCAGTTATGTGGACGTAAATGATAAGGTCACTGGCTCACTACTCCATTTTTCCTGGGTGAAATCAAAGAATGATTCCTGTATTACTTCTCAGTGGTCCTCCATACTGAAACAGAGGACGCAAAAGTGCATGTGTGGAATAAAGGTGTGCAGGCAAGGCTCACACACACACACAAAACCACCAACAGTCTTTTTGTTTTTATAAGCTGTCATATAGATTAAAATAATCTCCAGTCTCGGTCTTGTGCTATTTTTATTATGTAATAAATACTATCTTAAGTCCTTAGGAAAATGATATGATTTATTATGTATGAAGAAGTGTCTTAAATCTTTATGGCCTCATTTACAGTGTTGTGGACATTGGTAAAGCAGCAGCATGATATGGTCAAAAGATTATAAACCTTTGAGCAAACAAATCTGAGTTTGAATTGCTCCCCTGGCCAACTACGAGCTGTATAAAAAATGATTTAAAATCTCTGAGTTGGTTTTCTCATTTGTAAATGGAAATAATAATATCTACATTTAGAGATGTTGTAAGGATTTGGAAAATCCTTACACATATAACTGTATATACATATGCACACACACACACACACATATATATATACACAGTTTCTGTATATAGTTATATGCGTATATATTATGTATATGAGTATATAAATATATATGTATGTGCATACATGTTACGTATGTGTATATGAGTATAAATATACACATCAATCAGGCACTCAGTACTTACTGGAATATTTTTCTGCACTACATATGATATATATTCACAGCATCTTGGTAAAAATTAAATATACCTCCAACTGAGCTGAAAGTTTCCAGAAAGCAAGTGGACATAGTAAATGAATGTTTTCCTTATCTGGAACCAACCACTAAGAGTAATGAACTAAATATTAAAGCATTCCTGAACGCAAATTAATTATGCATTTTTTAAAATTTAAGGCCACTCAATAATGGGTCAAAGTTCAAGGTATTCAATGGATATTCCATGTACCTAACCATTCACAAACATTTGATTTGTACACCCTTTTCAAAAAACAACCCTGAAGGATTTCCGACTCCATCACATTCACCTCCCTACGAAATCCTAAGGCAGGCTGGTCACTGAAGGCATCTACCCACAGGAAGGGCTCATCTTCTTTTGGCTGACTCTTAGGTAATGATCAGAAAAATTGGAGAGGCTGAAGATATCTATTTTGAAATTTTAGAATTCCACCCTGACCATCACTGGGTATGATACTTCTTTCTTTCCCCTGACAGCAACCCCAAGATTGGCCTAACTGGTACATGCCCCACATGGCAACCTAGCCAAAATGGGGTTTTATCTGTTTTGTTCACGGTGACATCCTAAGCTGCTAGACTGGTACCTGACTTAGAATCAACTGTCAACAAATATTTACTGAATTAGGTAATGAATGATATGAGTAACATAAAGTATTCCATAATTATTTAGTTCTTTAAATTAGTTTAAAATACTTAATATGCGGGGCGCCTGGGTGGCTCAGTCGTTAAGCGTCTGCCTTCTACTCAAGTCATGGTCCCAGGGTCCTGGGATTGAGCCCCGCATCAGGTTCCCTGCTCTGAGGGAAGCCTGCTCCTCCCTCTCCCACTCCCCCTGCTTGTGTTCCCTCTCTCACTGTGTCTCTCTCTGTCAAATAAATAAAATCTTTTTTAAAACAATTAATTAATTAATTTAAAAAATAAAATACTTAATATGCTTATACATTTAGATCGAGTTTGTTCATTTTGATCCCTAATACCATACCTTGTAAGAATAAACAACGGTTTTTGATTCCCTCTACTGATGGACGGTTAGTTTGCATGTACCAGCATGGAAAAATCTTAAGAACATAATTTTTGGAGACAAAGCATATTTCTGAATATACAAATATGTAGTCACAGATTTTCATAATGCACAGAAGAAATACATACTAACTTCTGGATAGTAGCTACTTCTGGAAAGAAAGGAGAAGAAAAGGGATTAGTGGATGGAGGTACAGCTAATTTACAATTTTGTATTTCTTTTCTTTTTTTAAAAAAGATTTATTTATTTATTGAGAGAGAGTGTGTGTGTGTGTGAGCAGGGGGAAGGGAAAAGGGAGAGGGAGAGGAAGAAGCAGACTCCCCGCTGAGCAGAGAGCCTGATATGGGGCTTGATCCCAGGACCCTGAGATCATGATCTGAGCTGAAATCAAGAGTCAGGCGCTTAGCCAACGGAGCCACTCAGGCGCCCCTTTATTTCTTTTCTTAAAAAATAAAGAGAGAGAGAGAGATTAAGGAAAAAAATAAGATCTTTCAAATTTGGATGGTGGTTACAAGGATTTCTGTTATTTTGCTTGCATTTTTCTGTACATTTGAAATATTTTATACTCAACACTAAAAGATAAATCTTAAGTTGAGGGGCGCCTGGGTGGCTCAGTCATTAAGCAATTGCCTTTGGCTCAGGTCATGATCCCAGGGTCCTGGGATCCAGCCCAGCCTCGTGCTCCCTGCTCGGCAGGAAGCCTGCTTCTCCCTCTCCCACTCCCCCTGCTTGTGTTCCCTCTTTGGCTGTCTCTCTCTCTCTGTGTCAAATAAATTTTAAAAAAATCTTTAAAAAAAAAAATTTAAGTTGATAGGGGCACCAGGCTGTCTCAGTAAGTAGAGCAGGGGACTCTTGATCTCCGGTTCATGAGTTCAAGTCCCAAGTTGGGCATAGAACTTACTTAAAAATAAAATAAAATAAACAAATAATAAAAAGATGATGATATTTTCTGGCTTCAACAAACTCCTTAAAATGTAAGAACTTAAGCTCAACCAAAGAAGAGTACACTAACATAATTTATGCTCAAAATGAATGATTTCTAATAGAATAGTTTTTGTTTTTATTTGCATAGAAATAAAATACAATTAAGTTAAAATTTTTAGGGAGAAATACCATCACATTTTCCCATTATATTTATAGTCTCATATTCTTTTTTTTAAGATTTTATTTATTTATTTGAGAGAGAGAGAGGGAGAGAGAGAGAGCACAAGAGGGGTGGGGGGAGGGGGCAGCAAGGGGTAGAGGAAGAGGGAGAAGCAGGGTCCCTGACTCGGGGCTCGATCCCAGGACCCTGGGATCATGACCTGAACCGAAGACAGATGTTTAACCGACTGAGCCACCCAGGAGCCCCTATAGTCTTATATTTTTATAAATACATTATCTTAGTATAATTTCTCATATCTACTATTTGAGTGGCTAATAATGTCCCATTCCTAGTTAATTTATGCAGGATTTCCAAATAAACTTAATTATACATAAGTATTTAAGGACTATATATTTTTGTGAGACCTGGTTTCTCCACTCATAATGAATAATTCCACAGAAACATGTTTCTCCTTACTAACACTACTCATTACCTAAATCATTTAGATACCAGGGATTGTATTTCACTTACAAAACCAGTCTCCTGTATGTTTGTTTTTTGTTTTTTGTGTTTGTTTGTTTGTTTTTGGATTTTATTTTCAAGTAATCTCCACACCCAACGTGGGACTTGAACTCACAACTCCAAGATCAAGCTTCACATGGTCTACTGACTGGGTGAGCGAGGCACTCCCCAGTTTCCTGTATGTTGCATCTTGTTTTATCCAAGCCCCTCGGGAGACATGAATTGTCTGAGAGAATTCTAGCTAATTTAATAATATAAGTCTGCTATACCAACAAGAACGTACATTTATAAGCAGAAAGAAGTCTGAGTTCTTTAAGTTGGCTAAAAAAAAAAAATTGGGGTGCCTAGGTTGCTCAGTCGTTAGGCATCTGCCTTCGGCTCAGGTCATGATCTCAGGGTCCTGGGATCGAGCCCCGCATCAGGCTCCCCTGCTCCGCGGGAGGCCTGCTTCTCCCTCTCCCACTCCCCCTGCTGGTCTTCCCTCTCTCTCTGTGTCTCTCTGTCAAATAAATAAATAAAATCTTTAAAAAAAAAAATTAATCAAAGCAAGTTAGAATCTTCAATAGTCTTAAGTTAAAAGCCCAGGTACAATCTAGATAGCTTCTAATTTTGTACTCTGTTACTCCAAAGAAATGTGAAGGCTAAATAAGAGGAAGAGGAAGGAGCAATGATATGTCATCATGTGTTCATTTGCATTTTCCCCCACAGATCAGCATCCTGCAATGGCGAACACTAAGGATTTTTGAATAGTGGGCTGATGCATTTCTTATCCTTCTACCACAAAATACATATATTCAGGAAATAGGGCCAACATAATGAAAAGTTTGATGTAACTTTTACAAATACTCAGGCAACCAAGTATGTAAATTCATTTAGACTTTAACCATGTAATTTTTCTTTATTGAGGAAGATGGTGACTGAGCAAGGGAGGATGGTCTTTTTGGTCACTTATAACCAAAGGACATGACTGAGAGACGGCTGTGATGGCCTCTTTGTTTTTCCCTTCGCTAAGCAAATAGTTTTTAAATCCTGGGTGCAGAACACTGGTATTCCAGGTGCTTTGGAAAATAAAATAATCTTTCTAAAGTATAAACCCTGTTGGCAAAGTATTTTGAAACTAGAATGTCCTAAAGAGTTAGAAATATCATCTGTTGCTGGGGCAAAGAGCCAAGCCAACCAGTCGCTAAGGGACAGGAATCCAACCAAATATCTTGGCTGGGGCACTGCTGTCCTCTGCCAGATGAACCAAGTGGTTTGTGTGGTGGCAGGAATGGTAACACATGGGTTATAACATAAGCACAATAATCAAAGTGGATCTCTAGATAAAGGTAAAATATATGGTACCACAAAGTTAAGCAAGAAAGGAAACATAATCATGCAAAACCCCAGGCTGTTTAGTGTGCAAAATACTACAAGCTATTTTCTTTTGCTTCAATTAAACAAGTAGCTCTTCCAAAAACAAAGGCCTCAGATTAAGGAAGACTTATCTGCCGTATATTGTATTGTTATTGTTTCTTACGTTAGGTTTTGTATTTATATACCTCTTCTAACTAGTTATTTCCAGGGTTGTTTTTTTTTTTTTTTTTCCATTCAGCAGGCTAGAATGGTGATGATTTAGGGGTCTGTAAAACACTGCATTCCCGGGATGACATGTTTTTCCGCCGTGTTTATTTTACGTAGAAAAAAATTAATGTGCCAAGGGGAGGCAGAGAAGTTATTTTAACCGTGCTTTGTGAATCCCTTTGGGCACACCTCATGTACGTTCCTCTCATTCAGCGCCTGGGTGAACAGCAGGAGCCTCCTTTTCTTCTTCAGAAATGTCAAAAGGGGGAGGGGCAGGCTGGATATTGTGACACTATTTTACAATGATGTAATATTGAGTCCCTAAGCTTCATGTTTCTGGAAGCTCCATAACAATGTGGAATGTTATGCTGTGTTTGTCTCTGCCTGTAACTCTGAAGTCTGCGTGTGTGAGCACACGTGTTGTGTGGTGACACGGATCACTGTTTGGATAGGTCTTGAAGCTAAAACCCTCACTTTACATTCTCAGTATCACTAATCTGCAGCTACTTCTCTTCCTTGCGGAAGAAAATTGTGCTTTATGTAAAGACACCATCAAGACCGTGTAGTAGACCGCAGTTTACATCTTCTGACCAAAATGACAAGACTCAACACTAAGGTGGAATACGAGATTCGTGCCTTAAAAAATGCAGCAGGTGGGGCGCCCGGGGGGCTCAGTCGTTAAGCGTCTGCCTTCGGCTCAGGTCATGATCCCAGGGTCCTGGGATCGAGCCCCACATCGGGCTCCCTGCTCGGTGGGAAGCCTGCTTCTCCCTCTCCCACTCCCCCTGCTTGTGTTCCCTCTCTCGCTGTGTCTCTGTCAAATAAATAAATAAAATCTTTAAAAAAAAAAAATGCAGCAGGCAAGAGCCTGGTGTAACCTGCCTCGAGGTAAAAGCCAAAACTGGGACAGTATATTTTTTAGTGTAGGAAGCTGATTGGAGATGTCTATATGTAATGTGGAATTCAGCATTGATCCCAGGACAGAGTAATAAATACCATAGCTCTGTTAAGGCCACAAAATGTCTTTTAGTAAAAGTCACTAAAGCCTTCACTAAGCCTCCCTTTCCTCCAAATCATTAATAGGCAATGCTTCGTGGGAGCACTTAGGCAAAACATTTGTCCTGAACACTTGTCCCCAGCCAGGCACAAAGCCCTTGGCGGCAATGATGTCATGATGTTGAAGCCACCTAGCACTTTCTTTTGGAGATCCCTACTTAGGCCTTAGGAAATGCTGTGCTTCAGGCCCTTCTTACCCAACCTCCAGGGACAAAAACCCTATACACGGGCGTCCATTTGCCTCTAATGCGCAAGAAGCAAATTCACGCCACCATAAGAATAACTATTATTACTATTCTAATAACCGCTGATACTATATAGCTGCTTATTACATGCCAGACACTGAATGCTTTACATGTATTAACTCACTGACGCCTCAGTGAGGATTATGAGATAGGCCCAATCGTTAAACGTTTTCTACAGGTACAAAAAATTGAGGCACAGAGAGGTTAAGTAAATTGCCACAAAGTCACCCAGTTGATAAATCAGAAAGCCAGAACTTGAATGAGATGGTCTGAGTCTGTCACCTTTAAGCTGTAACTGCTGAGAATTAATGCACCAATCCTTTCTGGGGTGTCTGCCCCTCCCCTTAGCAAAGTGTAATGAGGTTCGTTCTAAAGGTAAGAATTTTAGCTATTATATTAGATCAGGGTGGAGCTTTATAAGCCAGAAGAATTATAAGCAAATCTCCATCATTCCCTCATGAGTCAGACGGGGACCCATGCTGCCATGAACTAGCTAATTTCAAGAACTCCTCCTGAAGTTCATTTAAAAAGTGAATCTAGGTCATTTGAAATAAATGTTACAAACTTTGCAAGTAGTTAAGTCCCAGAACCCATATAATTGTAATAAGAGAGAAACAGGAAAATATCCAAGATGTTTTACGGGATTTGAAGGGGAAATCCGTATGGCAAATGTACTGATTCAAGGCAAGTGTTTAGGCAAGGGCTCTGTCAGTTTCAGTCTCCGTGACAAGGCACGGACAACTAGTAAAAGTAGTTAAAGTGTCAAATATGGTGCACAATGAAAATCAGAAAGGGGGAAATGTGAGAGTCAATGTTTGGACAATTTATATAAAAAAATATGGGTACAATATGGCAGAAGGTGAAAGAAGGTGGCCTCCCCTACAAATGCAATATGCTCAATGAAAGAATGTTTTATTTGGGCATGTCAACAGTCAGCCTAATCTGAAAACCCAACCATCAAGTGCCAGATGAGGAGTGCAAAAATGCCAAGAAACATATCAAGAGGTAAAGAGAGCCAATAAAAAAAACTTCCATCTTGTGGCAGTTTTATGAAAGGGATTTACATAGAAATCAAGGGCTAATAATGAGAGCACACAAATTACTGTGGAAAATGATGATTAGTGATAATAATTGTTCGAGAAAACATGTGTGTCACCTGCCTCTAGATGGTAATTTACGTCTGACTGATGAATAATTCAAGTTCCTAGGCTTAGGACAGGCCCTGCTGCTGTTACTAACTAGTTTCCTAGTCAGGCCAAGGGGACAGGGCTGCAACTGAATAGCCCCCCAGAATTACCTATCCCTCAAAGCAATTTCCTCATTGTCTCTAACTGCCCGGTCCCGCCTGCTGAGGCCCAAACATCTTTCTCTCTCTCCCTCTCCAGCCCCCTCCCACCCTGCTTTGTTCATCTTGTTCGTCTTTGAAGTCTGAATAAACAAAGAGCTTATAACCCCCAAGTTTCCAGACACTTAAAAGGTTTTGTGTATATCGCATGTAAGACTTTGAAAGAAAACATGCAAAGGGATAATCTGCTTGGTCACTTAGAGGAAGAAATTGTCTGAATATTGACCCCAGTGCTCAGAAAGAAGTTTCATTCTGTTTCTCTGCAAACTTATGTTCTGAAAAATAAAATGTATCAGGAGTGCTGTTACAGATACTATTTTAAGATTGACGAAGACACTAATGGAACAGAGAAGTTACTATCACCAATCTTCCCAAATGAGAGGTGTCATGATATCACCCTCAAAGGCAAAGAGCTATTATTTAAAGAAAAAGGGAATAGGCCTGCTATGGTCTTAATCTTTGCTCCTCCCCCCGACCCAGAATTCAGACGTTGAAACCTAATCCTCAGTGTGATGGGATTTGGAAGTGGGCTTTTAGGAGGTAATAAGATCATAAGGCAGAACTCTCATGGACGAAGTTAGTGCCCATATGAAAGAGACCCCAGAGACATCCCTCTCCTCTTCTGCATTATAGCAAAAAGTCCACCTAGTCTATGGCACTTTGCTATAGCAGCCTAAAGGGACTAAGACAAGGCTCAAAGTTATCATTTTAAATATATTTGAGTGGTGTTTCCAAACCTCTTATTGTCCTCAATCAAGGGTCTCTATGAAATTTTTAATTACATGTTTGCAAATTAATTTAGTAAAAATTAGCTATTAATTGCCTATAATATATCTTGGGTGCTCAAGGTATAGAAGTATTTAGACAGCATTTCTCTTTGTTTATTTGTCTGTTTTTGCAGTGGGGTTGTTTTAGCAGAAGCAACTGTTTTTTCAAAGATTCATTTATTTATTGAGGGGTGTGGAGGGGCAGAGGGAGAGAGAGAGAATCTCAAGCGAACTCCACACTGAGCATGGAGCCTGATGGGGGGCTCGATCCCACGACCCTAAGATCATGACCTGAGCTGAAATCAAGAGTCAGTCGCTCAACCAACTGAGCCACCCGGGCGCCCTTCGCAGAAGAAACTTGTTACAACATTTCCTGTATCTTCCAGATTTCTAGGGGTGAGAGATCGAGAATGAAGGAGAAAGAGAAGGAGAAGTGGGAGGAGAAGGAGCAGGAAGAGAATGGCAAGAAGAAAGGAGGAAGGGAGGAAGAAAAGGAGGAAAAGGGAAGAAAAAGATGGGAACATACTAAAAATATCCTCACTCCAAATGTTAAAAGCATTGAGGAAAGTTTTACTTGGTTTTAGAAATATCCATGCAGGGGCGCCTGGGTGGCTCAGTCGTTAAGCGTCTGCCTTCGTCTCAGGTCATGATCCCAGGGTTCTGGGATCAAGCCCCGCATCGGGCTCCCTGCTCGGCGGGAAGCCTGCTTCTCCCTCTCCCACTCCCCCTGCTTGTGTTCCCTCTCTCGCTGTCTTTCTCTGTCAAATAAATAAATAAAATCTTTAGAAAAAAAAAAAAAAGAAAGGAATATCCATGCAGTCTTACCTGTTAGATCTTAGAGACAAATCCCTTTGTTGTTCAATATTAAGTTCTCAAAATTTACAAATAAGCAAAGTAAGCAGTATCCTAGGTAGCGTGATTTCAAAGACACTGGCTTTAAAAATAATTCTCTCTCCTTTCTGCTTTGGAAAGTCTGTAATTAGAGAGTTTTTTTGTTTTTTTGTTTTTGTTTTTTACTTTCTAATAGATACAATGTAAATATCTCTAGGAGATAGCCAATGTAAATCTTTTACACTTTAGTATGAAACTTTATCAGATACTTTTCTACAAATGATTGAAGAACAGGGAGAGCCTGATACAAAGGGTGCTTGAAGAAGTGGGAGGGGGGAGTGAAAGCAAATGGAGAAAGGTCTAGATACAGGGCAGCTAGTTTTCCTTGACTTTGCAGTTTTGCCTAAAAGGATGGTGACTACCGCCATGCTGCTGTAACGCATCAGGAAGGAACCATGTCAATTGTCTTTGTATGCAGAACACCAACCAGAGAGTAGCCATTCTATGGATATTTACTGAAATAATGAACAAATGAATGCAAGTATTTAATGGTTAATATATTCTTTTTTTTTTTTTTTTAAGATTTTATTTATTTATTTGACAGAGAGAGACACAGCAAGAGAGGGAACATAAGCAGGGGGAGTGGGAGAGGGAGAAGCAGACTTCCCGCTGGGTGGAGAGCCTGATGCGGGGCTCGATCCCAGGACCCTGGGATCATGACCTGAGCCGAAGGCAGACGCTTAACGACTGAGCCACCCAGGCGCCCCTGTGGTTAATATATTCTTGATATTTTCTGTAATCTATACACATGATCACTAGCCCCTACAAAATTGCTTCTGGAGACATGGCCTACATAACAAGTATTCTTTCCAAGTAGCTACTCCTCTGCTTTAATTTCTAAACCAGGCTCTGCCTTCCCTCCCACCCCATTTTAGTTTCTGGTGAGGAAATCTCTTGTGTTTTTCGATAAGCAAAGCAGAGCAGGCACTTTTTTGGTGGATATTATAGTGAAAGAGGAATAATAATAGAGACATGCAAAAGATGAACCATATTACAGATAAACATATTTCATAGTTTACTTAATATTTACTGAGGACCTGTCATGTGGTGAGTAAGGGGGAGCAAAATCTCTGACCTCTTGGAGTTTATATCCTAGGAATGGGAAGCAGACCAAAAAAGGTGTAAACAAATAAAGAACATATTTTTGTTCAGAATGTTATAGGTTCTATTTTAGAAGAGAAGATGGCAGAGAAAGACTGGTAAGGTAGTGGATTTGGCCCTGGAAATGCTTCTTGAGGAAGCAATGAGAAAGATGCAGCCATGTTAAATTCTGGGGGCCAGGTTCCAGGGCAGAGACCAGCAACTGCAAAGTGTTTGAGGAACGTGCTCTAGGGACAGAAAGGTGAATGTGGTTTTCATATAGGAGAAGAGAAGTCTAGTTTCTAACACAAGCCCAATAATTTAAATTTCACTGAATGCTCTTTAAAAATTAATGTGTAAGAGATAGAAACGGATCTTCTAAACCAGTTTCTAAATTCTAATTCCGTCTTTGCCATTTTTTTACTCAGCAGTCTTAGGTCCCAGAGAAGTATGTTCTTTCCCTATTGGGCTTTCTTCATATTTGCACTGATTAGTTTAAGCATGAAGACTGGCCAGAATTTAAAAAGTGAGTCTCTGTCGTGTGATTATGCAGCGATGACTTGAAGTTAGAAAAGAAAAAGCAAGTGTATTCCCTCCAAACACATTCATTAGAATTTACATCTGAACTGGGGAACATGAAGGGATGGTGGCCTATGATTTGGACATTAACACATTTCTAATCATCAATACATTAGCATGGATTCATTTTACCACGTGATCTAATCATTGCCTTGGAAAGCAAAAAGTAGGACCCTAAAAGACTAGAAGAAAGGAGAGCTAAGTTTGGTTGATAAAGGAGAAAAGCAGGAAAAGCTCAACACAAGAAGACAAAGTTATTTTATGCTCCTAAATGGTGGTTCTAGAGTATTTTACATGAAAGTATAAATGTTTACTTATTTCAATAGGATATGGGACACAACAAATCAGACAAACATTTTTTCCTAGAGCCATGACAAATTGCATCATCTCTGTGCATGAGTGCTATGATTGTGCCCACAGCAGATTGCGTCTTACAAGACATTGTGCTTTATCCTTAATTTTTAAAATGGTTGCAGTACTAAATACATTACGATGGTAGCTTTAAAATGTTAATTTTTAATATTATGGTATCATCTATTTTAATCTAATGTTACCCTAATAGTAAATCCATTGTAACTGTAAAGCAACATCTTAAAAAATAGGGACCATAGAAGACCTTCTTTGGAATTGCACATAATGTTCTGAATATTTGCAACAGTGAGGAATGGTATTCAAATGGGCATATCAGAAGATAATATTTCTTTTTTTCTTTTCAAAAATACCACTGGAAGAAAAAATAAAGAAGCTCATTTTCTCGTGTGTCTCAGAAGTCAATTCCAAGGACAAAAGGGGTGGGAAGAAGTGGAGGGGAAGAGAAAAGGAGGAGAAAAAAAGGATGAAAAAGAGATAGAAAAGGAGAAGAACAAGGAGGAAGAGGAGGAAAAGAAAAAGAATCTTGTAGGAAGTGACTTTATTGTAGGAAGTGACTTTATTCAAATATGTACATAATCTCCCCCAGATGAATACCCTGCATGCATATTTTGACACACTTATTTAAAATTTTTAAAATTTCCTTTATCACATGTCATAATGAATAGAGAATGAATCTCTTCATAGTTTTATCTCATTTGTCTTAAATGAGATACGTAAAAATACAGTTACATTAAACACCAAAAAAATCTTTGAATACAAAGATTCTCCCTATCAGAACTAATAAAATTAAAAGTAACTTTTTTAAAAAACATGGAATTTTATTAAGCTATCATTTAATTTCCTCTATGTGTTGGCATTATTACATCAAACTTGGAGGGACTATCTCCTTTATAATCTTTATTCCTGGTACTTGTTTTCCCTCTTTATATCGTTCCAATATATCTTCCACAATTCTAGCCTCAAATTCTAAAATTAAACCACCCAGGAAAATGGCAAAATGTTTGGGTTTTTTGCAAACATCTGTGGGAATGACCAAGAAGAGATCCAGGGTGCCAGAATGAACACCATATGAGATCTGACTCTGCCCTGAAGAGCACTGATTGAATGGGGTGGGAATATGAGCCTGTTTCAAGCTGTCTTCACTGGAAAGCAAACCATCTTAGCTATTCACTGCTTCTACTGCTTTTTAACCACAGCTTTCCCTTTTAATGGGCAACAAGAACGATAGGTTGGAGGGTATTGGAGAGTGCTGGGGGGACATGGCCTCACCTGGAAACTTGGGTGATCTTTCCTAAGAGCTTCCACCTAGGGTCCAGGAGACGGGTTCAAACTCTGCCCGTGCCACTTGGGAGCTCTGCACCTTTGTGAAAGTCCTGTACTGTCTCTGCACTGCAGTTTTCAGATTGGAAGAAAAGGAAGGGAGGAAGAGAGAGAAGCAAAGTTATCTTACATGGTTGCTGTGAGACTTCATGAGAGAAAAACATATAAAGCATTTAGCTCAATTCCTAGTGCTTTAAAATTATTAAATAAATGGTAACTGAATTACTTAACTCATTAGCCAAATACTTTCCAGATCTCCTTTTTAAAAATCAACAGAAATAAAAACACATTTTTTTCCATGAAAAGAAGTATATGAGCAGGTAAATTCTGTCTTGTGCATAGTTTTGTGGTTCTTTTAAATTAACCCTAAAAGAGAGAGGGAAAGAGAGATTTCCCATGTTTTGGACGGTGCGAGCGTCCAAGAGATAAAGGGGGTAGAGGGAATCACTTTAAAAAGAATAAGGCTCCTTAAAGGTCTTCTAAAACAGATGGGGAAACTGAGGCCAGGGGGAGATTATCACTCGGCCACGTCGCCAGTGGCGGTGGAACAGGGATCTCCAGGACAGCGCCTTTGCTGGAGAGCCGCCCCGCGCTTCTCTCTACCCTAGTGCCCGAGTCCGCAGGAGTGTTGATCCTCAGCTCCCCACCCAAGCTCGGCCGTCCTCGTCTACCCCGAGGCTCAGCCCACAGCTCAGCCTCCCCGTCGGCGCATCTTCGAACCGCGCAGTGGAGTTCCGCTCGGCACGTTCTCAGTCTTGAACTCCAGGGATGGGCTGAAAAACGCACGCAGAAGAAATGCAACGGGACCAAGTTGGAGGGTCAGTGCGGGAGGCAGCGCCAGGATGGGGGTGAAATGCTTTCTGGGTTTCTGAGACAGTTCACAGGGCTTCGGGCCATTCGCGAAGTCTGAGCGAGGCACTAGGTATCCTCCTGCCTCATTCAAAAGTTTCAGGACAGGAATCCAAGTTCATGCGGTTTGATTCCCAAGATTTCCCCAAACTGCAAGGAGGACCAGCAAAATAGACTTCTGTTATCGTTCAGATTATCATCATCGTGGAGGTCGTCGTTAAGGTGGAATGAGACATTGAGGGTAAAATAGGTAGTAAAAAATTCACTTGCAGACTTTGGGTCCCACACCTCAGTCTCCCGGCTGGTCTTCCTCCCTCTTCCCTACTCTTCACGAAGGCGCTAAAATTTTGCAGTTTGAGAAAAGGGAAAATAGGAAAAAGGAGAAAAAAGAGAACGAGGCTTTTCAGGTCCTTTAAAAAATATATAGAATGGCTGAAATAATTCAGATTTATTTTCTAAATTGCTTCACACAGAAAATCTAGAACTCCAGCCAAAAAAAAAAAAAAAAAAGGAATGTAATACCCGGGATCCGGGAGAAAGACCCAGCACCATCTTTGAGCAGAGCTCCCACGCGGCTGCGGGCTGGGGGCCACCGGTCGCCCACCCAGCCTGGCCCCAGAGCTTGCCAGGCCTTGGGCGCCCTGAGCTGGCGACACCGCCCTGAGCTGGCACGTCACCAATCATCTCGAACTCCAGATTTATTTTTATTTTTTGCAAATTTTCCAAATAAACTGGGAAATGTGGTCGCTCCGATTCTCAGCGGGACGGCGGGAAGACGCCCCCTGGGAATTGGGCAGGAGGGGATTGCCCGGCCTTTGAGTCTTTACAGCCCCCACAAGCGGCGGGAATGGGGTGTGGTGGGGAGGTGAGGAGGGAGATGCTGGCCGCTCGTGGGCCAAGTTCTCAGAAGTTCTAGGGGCCAACTCTTCAAGTTCAGGCTTTTCGAAATCTTACTGGGAAAAGGTCCTGAACATGACCCATTTGAGAAGGAGACCTCTTTAATAGTAATACCAGGTTGCGGGGTTTTGTCAACCGGGAAACCGGCCCTGTCGCCCGCTACCCTGGTGGAGATATGCCAGAGCTGGGATAGTGGCCTGGGGTGCCAGGGCCTGCCAAGCGACAGAAGCTCGCTATTTTGACTCTCCAAGACAAATGTGGGGCTATTCCTCATCGGCGCCCACTTTTAAGTTGGCTGAGGAAGGCTGCTGTGAGCGCCACCAACAAAGGTGAAGTTGGGACTCTCGGACCTGAGACTGGGTCCCTGGGGGCCTGTTGGGCTCGGGTTTGCCCTTGGTAAGTCCTAGCTTACAGGGAAAAGAGCGCTCATTTTGCCTTTGATGACAGGGCAAAAGGGGTGCTACGTGGCCAAAGGTAAGTCCTCAAGTTTCCAAGGGCCCCAAACGGGCAGGACTCAGGTTTGGAAACTGCTCGACCCTAGGCGCGGATTCCCCACCTCTGGCCCCAGGTGTGCAGTCGCCCCAAGTGGTGCCAAGAATGATTTGTGCCACTTCCTGGGGGCACGGAGTTTAAGCAAGGAGGGCAGGAACGCGAGTCGATCCTTGGTTGGGGCGCTACAAGTTTTTTTGTTTTGTTTTGTTTTTTATTCCTAAATTGATGGGGTTTCCTATCCCTGGGTTACAGGGAGCTCCTTCTGCGCGGTGGAGGGGAGGTTAAGGAAAATGCCTACCACGAGATGCCCTGTTGCTATGCGGGTCACGTCTGGGCGTTTTAAAATTGAAAATTGTTTTGTTTCCTGGTTACTTTACTGGTGAGGGCATTTCTAAAACCATTACAACTCGCTTTTACCTATTAAAATCTATTATTTTATTATTGCATTTTTGTTATAACTTCTATTTTATATTTGGGACTTAAAACGCTCATACTTCACGTAAGCAGCTCTCAATCCTTCCTTTTTGGCTGCAGTGAAATACAGCTCTTCGAAACCTTCGGTCCCCGTGGGTTCATTTTCATCGCTCAGTCCTCGCCCTGCTGGGGTACAGTCCCCCCACCCCACTCCCCCGCACTGCAATCTGACAGCCTTGCTCCGAGTGTAGACACAGCCGCATCCTGTGGCTTACTTCCGACTCTGGACGGTCCCATTCACAGGGACCAATTCACAGGGAACCCTCAACGTCTCTTGCCCGAGAAAGGAGGGGATGGGAGCTCCCTCTCTCGGCGGAGCCGAGCCCCCCTTGCCCAGAGTCCACTCGGAAACCCGGCCACGGCCCTGGGGGCGCAGGGGACGAGGCCTTGCTCCTTCCGCAGCCTTCCGGCCTCTGCGCCTTACTTCCAGGACATTTCCGAACGCGCAAAGCGGAGGGAGGGGGGAAACTCCGCGAAATAACACAGTCCTCCTCCCTCGCCCAGCGCCCAGTTCTGCTCTTCCTTCCGTCGCGGTCCAAACTTTATTCTGCCACCGGAGGAGACTGTCCCCCTGCCCCGCTGTCCCTCCCAGACGGTGCTGTCCGCTGACATAGGCCCCAGTAGCGCTTCCTGCGGTACGTGCCTGCGCACCCCGACTACTGCTCTCCAGGCACAGATCCTCAGTCCCGGGCGGTGTGCAACCAAGCCCAAGCCGGGTGTGCTCCCGGTGTGGGAAGAGGCAATGCCTCGGGTTCCCCGTATCCGCCCCCTAGCCCTTAACCACAGATTCGGGCACCTGCGAAACAGTCTGGCACAAAGCGAGGAGGGCCCGCGACCGGCTGGAGGAGACCCCCAGGGAGGGGGTCACCTCCACGTTCCTGTTCTGAGCAGCTCCTAATTCGAGCTTCGGCCCACGGCCCTCGAGGGGAATAGTGCCTGCGGGGAAGGGAGACTAAGAAATCCTTAAATGCCCTGAGGGCGGGACCCGAGAGACAGGGCCCAGGCCGTGCGGCACGTTTCGTCCACAAGGTTCCCTCAGTCACTCTCAGACGGCGGAGTCCTGAGCTCCGAAGTGGCGGGTCATGGGATTTTATAAGGGCTTCGCCAGCTTCCGCGTTCTGCTGAGGTGTGCGACGGGGGGGAAATAAAATGCAGAATTATATTTATTCTAAAAAATGAGCATTTGGTCTAAATTACTATGGTCCATGTTTTGCTTTTGACTCACATAGTGCTGGGACGATCTTTCCCAAAACTTCTGCACTACTTTAGCTAACTGATAAAATAAATGGAGGTGAGACAAAAACAGGTCATTTTATTCTCCTGGCCTTTCTCTTTATTTCTAATATGTAAAAAGGCTCTTTTGTGTTATGGTTCCTAGTATTTTGGTGGTGTTTGTCTTATTTGCCTGAGGAGTGTGAACCTAAAGGCATCTGGACTGTTCAACACATCATTTGTTCTCTTGCTTTCCTCTTGTTAGCCAAATAAGCGTCTTCCTCTGTTTTTATTCTTTAAAACAAAAACAGGTCATGGGAGTACTGATGAACTTTGTTTACTGAAGCACATTCTGATTCCTTCCCCTGACTAGCTAAAGACCCCCGGAGCTTCGAAAGCTCTGCTTTCCTTTAGGTTCCGAAACCAAAGTCCTTGAAGCTCACTTCTCAAACCCTTTACACAGGCCCTCCTTATCTGAAAAGAACTGTTAAATAACGACTTGTGTTTAAAAAACAAAACAAAACCAAACCAAAAAAAACGGGTTGGGTTTAGATTTCAGATACATCGGAAGAGGTAAAGCCCTTGATCGCCATCACTTGCTGAAGGTCTTTTTCCCCTTAAACCGGGGACTCGTGTTCCTCCTTGTCGCTGAGTTCAGAGGAGATGCCAGGCATCCGCGCACGCAGAAGTTTTCTCCGCTACCGAGCCCCGCGTGCAGACTTGCTCGAGCTGCATATCCCCTCGTGTCCACTAGAGGTCACTGGCCCCTCGCAGCTCGCGGCGCGGCCGGCCGCCCCCCGCTCCTTAAGCTCAAATTAGCCGCGCGTTAATTAACACCCGAGTCCATCAAGGCGCGTTCTTCGGTACAGTACTCCGGCAGGGCTTATATAGGCAACCCAAACCCAGCCAAAGCAAACCTCCCCAAACCCAACACTTCCAGCATGTCCAAAATGGGAGACAGGCGCCTGAGTAACCCGGGGCAAGGTATAGTGCCATCACGCTTTAACTTTTGTTCTGTGGGGCTTGCTAAATTGCTGTGAAGATAACATTCTCTGCTAGCGCAGGTTCGGCGGGGCCGGCTCTGCGCTCCAGCTTTCGGAGGCTGGGCAGCGCGCGTTTTGGCCCCTTTAGCACACTGGTCCCCCGGGCGGATTTTTCCAACTCGGTAGCCACGGGGGAGAGGGGCCCAGGTCCACACCGTCCTAGGCGCACACGAATATAAAAGAATATTTATTTAGAGTGCGGAGTACATAAAAATGCCCAGATAATTTGAAATTGGTAGAGCAAAGAAATAGAAACGATGCCGTTTCTCATGCCTATTGATGTGATCTGCGGAAGGGGTGGGGAGGGGTGGGGTGGTTGAGAGGGACACTAGGAAATCAAATCGACCCTGGTGATTGTAACCCGGGAGGAAGGGGGTGCCTGCAAATGTCCAGGGAAGGTCCTTACCTCTTGCTGAGTGTGCGTGGGTTTTTTGTTGTTGTTGTTTTGTTTTGTTTTAAAGATACACACAGAGCTTGACGTCTAGCTCCCCCCCCCCCAACTTAAGCCTCCAAATATTTTCCACTGCGGACTGAGGAGATTGAGTCATGTCTTCAGGGCCTCAACTAAATCCCTAAGAATTGCATGAAACGGAGCCCAGGTTTATTCCAATAGCGCTGCCCAAGTGTATGATATTTGTAACCTCCACAACAAGTTCCTTTGATACGGTGTTCTGGTGGGTGTGGAAGGGTCACCTGAGGAGCTCATAATTCTTTTGGAGAAAAATCTTGGAAATATTAATATGGGTTTTGATAGAGGAGTTACGCGGTCGGATGTCTTTCGCCTTAGCGGGGGAGCAGGAGGTTTGGGGAGGAGGACTGTGGATATCCTAGCAGTTTGGGGGACCGACCTTATTTCACAGTCATTGGTGCAGACCCCAAATATCTGGACATTCAGGTCTTTGGGAGAGCGGGGTTCAGTGCATTAGCCATCGTTTATCCAAACTGCTCAGTTACAGGCAAAAGATACCTGACGTGCCCTCATTGTGCATCGGGCTTCTGTTGGGTTGGTTTAATGATGGCCCATTAATAAAGCCACTGGTACGCCTTCAGTGGGAAGGGGCATCCCATCAGGCCACGCCGTAGGTACCCTCCAAGGTCAGCATCAATAGCACCCAGTAGGCGGGTGCAGGCCGTTAGTGAGGGCTCCCGGAGGCCCCGCAGCAGGTGAGTAGCCCGCCCTTAATGAGGTCCGAGGGGGCGCCCTAGGGATCCCCCTCTAGCCTGGAGGTGCGAGGGACATCGGATGTCCCCCGAGAGGACTCTGGAACCGAGAAACTGCGGCTTTGATTTTTATGTCCGCGTGGTAATGGGGAGCCACCCTTGAAGTCTCCCCTCCGGAACACAGTTCCCACTCGCTCCCCCCCCCAACACACACACACCGAGGTGCCGCCCGCCAGCCCGAAATTCGTTCCTCTTCCCCTTGGCCTTTGGCCGGGCGCTGCCAAGCCACACCGTTCCAGGCCCGATCCGCCGCCAGAACCCGATCCAGCTCAGCACCCACACAGGTGTCAGCTTGAGCTGACATTATGTAATGGATTTGGCAGCCAGGGCTCTTACCAAACGGTATTAAGGAGGGTGGGGTTTTCTCTTTTCTTTTCCTTTTTCTTTTGACTACATTTGGTGTCAGGTGTACTTGATCCGCGGCAGCAGGTGTTTTTTTGCAGGAAAAGACCAAGCGGAATGGCGGCCCTGGTCAAAGCACTCCCAGAGAAGGGCCAGAGGCAGGCCTGGGGGCCCTGTGACGAGCCTCCAGCTCCCCTTCCGGAGCAGCTCACCTGAGGTCGTCCTCCGCAGCCTCCGCCGGGCTAACCTGAAGTCCTGGCGCGAAGGGCTTGCAGGAGGTTGCCCCCGCTCGCGCTCTGTTTTCTGGTAAAGCCCCTCTGGTAAAAACTGTGGGCTTCCAACCTATGACTATTTGCCTTTTATTAGCCTACAGATCCCCCTGCGAGTGTGGCTGCGTGTAAGATAGGACGGAAAATCAGGGGATTCTAAGTAAAATACCCTCGCAGGTGACAGGGAGCCCCGCCTTCATCTCAGTAGTTTCACCTGAAAGCCACCTCGGCGGGCCCAGGTCTCTAAAAATCAACCAAAGCGAGCCAGTTCAGGACTCTTGATAAGATGCAAGACTACGGAACTCCCGCTCGATTAGAATTTTAAAAATATTTTACCAATTTTGGTACGCTGTAGAAGGGGATTGCATATAATGTCAGACTCCATTTTGCTAGGCAGAAACGAAAGAAAATTTAGGAATGGTGGCATCTCCCTCTCCAAACCTTCAGTTTACTTGTGGACACCAAATAGTTGTCTTCATGGAATTCAACGCCAAGGGCTGGTTTGAACTATTAAAGACCTTAGGAAGGGTTTGCCCCTTAAAGAGCCAAATGCTCGATTTGGGGTAGTGGGCTTCACTGGGAATGATAAAATAGCAAATAATGTTTAAGTGACCAACTCGAAGGTTAAATTTGAATCTCCGTGTTTAGTACCAAAAGGACTAATTCCTATCTTTAAAGGTGATGTGAAGGTTAAAACCAAAGCCTGGGAGAGTTACGACAGTAACTGTGAAGACAGTGGCCAGGGGCTGGGTGTCCAAGTGGTTATTTACAGGAGATTTGGGCAAGTATCCCAACTCCTTAATTTGGACTGAGGAATTCAACTGAAAACTCACGAAGACTTGAGTGGCAAGCACACAAATAAAAATCTCTGTCTCTCTAGAGTAGCTCTCATATACAGAGGTAAAGCTGCCAGGTGAAGCAGGCAAACCCTTTACACTGATATTTACATGACCCCGGAGTTGCCCTGTGCCCATGTTAATTGTAGCACAACCTCAGCAATGACTGACTATAAATGAGATTTTTTAAAAATCTTGTGAAAATAAGCAGGGAGAAGAGTAATATCTGTGGGGAAAATTTTAAAACAAAGTTTAAACTAGCTCCATTGAATATGCCATGGTCAAAAATGTTTAATAGGGAATTCTTGCTTTCCTTGGTGCTGCGGAAGCTACTGATTGCTATCACAGGAGCTCTTAGCAAAAAGAATCAGGAAGCAGCACCCCCACCCCCACTCTTTTTTGAAACGCACAGGAGTTTCTTCACGAATTCTGCTTGCTGGATCTCATCTGCCCGCTAAAGATCCTGTAGTGATCTGGGAAGGGACCAGCCCTGACATGCAGCCGTCTGTCCCTGGGAGGAACTTGGAGATGTAACTATGTTTTCATGCCAAAGGACAAAATGATTTTACCCAGAATCAGGTTGCGTTTTCAAGTTACCTTTCCGGTCTAATCACATGGTGCTTAAAAGACTGATAAACATAGAGCAAACTCATCACTGCAGTCACGAGTGAGCCAGTTTCCGTTTGGGGTTTTCCTTGAGTCCTCATAAAGGGTCCCAAACCTTCGAAAGGGGCAGGCCTTACATCGTTGGGGCATCAGTGGCTATTGGGTGTCAAATTGAGGCATTTGAGGGCATTTTGCTAGTAAGGAAGATGAAATCTCCAAGGTCATCAGAGATGATTTAGTAGGGGAAAAAAGGACTGTAATTTATAAAGTTGACTGTTTAAAATAAAGAAGAAAAGTTTTGCACAATGTTAAGCCCTATTTAAATATAACCAAAATTTCTTCTGTCATCTTCTAGCTAACAGATAATCCATTACTTTCTTTTACATTAATTGTTCTGTATCTCAGAGCTGTATTTGGCAAGCCCGCTCCCCCTCCTCCAGAGACCCTACTCCTGAAGCCTCAGGATTAGAAGCAAACAGTGGCTAATAATTTCAAAGAAAGAAGCAAATTCTCTAAAATTGTATTCAATAAGCAGAGCAGTTTAATTAGTAAGCAATTGTTAAATAATGCAAAAATGAGTCCTTTCCCCATCATTCCATTGTATTATAGCCTGAACGTTGCCCTTATACAAATACCCACTTCTAAATGTAGGCTGATCCACGGAGAGTGTACTCTCATCCTCAGAAAGCAAGCTCCAAACCGCGCGGATGCGCGACAACGGGGGTGCTGATGGATGCGGTGTGCGCTCGCAGCATAGCGACCCACTGGTGCAGGCTGGGCTGGGGTCTGCGTACTTCCTACTTCCTCTCCTATCACCGCTCTGCAAAAGAATTTTTAAAACTCAGACTGCACACCGGCTCCTTTTGATGAGGGGAAATATTTTCATTTGCCTACAACAAACAGTTTTTAAAGAACAACTTCCGTTTGTTCCATTTTCCTTCAAAACTATGGTGGGCACAAACGAGCAACATTTTATCATCCTTATTCTGGAACAAGATTTGGCAGGTAAATGGGCTCTAAAACATGCCAAATGTCGAGCAGTTTAACATTCAGAGATTTTTTAATGCCACAGGATAGATCTATAACTCTATAGCAATAATAATCCCTTAAATAAATATACAAATGCATTGTTCACCAAACCATCCAGTGGTTTCACTGCAGTGGGAGAAGGACATCATTGCTATTATTTAAATTAAACTGCTATGGTAGAATGTAATTGTTAATAAAAGCCTTCTTCTCCCCGCCCCTCAAAGTTCCCCCCCCCCCCCGCATTTCATGACGTGCCATCCACGATAAATGTAAGCAGAATTATGTCGATCCTGGTAGCCTATTCTGTAACTGTAATGTCGCATCTACAGGTCAGCAAGAAAATGCAGAGGATAATTACCTTATTTAAAGAATACTTTGAGAAAATACACTTCTTTAATTAGTTGAGGGTGCTGGTGTTCAAACTTTTCTCTTTATAAATGTGTGTGTGTATATACAGAGAATTCTATAAACGCTTGTGCGCACCCTCTGTATTATTCCCATGTTTGTACATTAAAGACTGCCATGTAATCATTCCATTGGGCTGGCTTAATGCATTTAACAGAACTAATGGGTCCTCTGTGCCGAAAAGCATGCTCCTATTTTTTAATCCCGTCACGTAATAAAACGGTTTTGTACCAGTCTGAGACTTCCACCTTTATCCATTATAGATGCTCTTGTCCAAGAAAACCCTTTCAACAACTTTTGGTTCCTGACCATTGCTAAAATGTCCCCCTTCTTTCTATGCAACTATCCTTTATTTTTAAAACCTATTTTTCGTGTTTAATAATAATAACAAACAATCCTTGCTGTATAGAAATTCGGTTGAAATGACCCAGTAAGCTCCCGCCTTGGTCCTTGCTGCTGAATCTCAAATACTGGATATGATCGGACTCGGTCGTGGGCTCCAAGCTGCAGGAGACCGAAGCTACTTTTTCGTGCCGGGATTTCACCTTCTTTCTAGCCTGGAGTGTGCGCGCGGGCTACACACACACACACACACACACACACACACACACACACCGCTCCGTAAAACAAGCTGAGGGGGTGCCCCAAATGTGAACAGAGGCGCGCGACTGAGGCTGAGCCTGGGCGGTGGGGAAGGAGCCCGTGTGAGCGTCGCCCGCCCCAGGGGCTATGGCTAAGGTGGGCGCCGGGGATCTGCGTGAGGACGCGCGGGGACTGCGCGGGCTTCCAGCTCTTGTCTGAGACGCAGGCGAAGAAGGCTAGGCGCCCGGCAATGAAATCAAAGTTCCGTGGAGCTTGGAATCCCTAGATAGGCACCCCTGTCCGAGCGGAGGAGAGCCCTCCGCAGTCCGAGCTGAAGCGTGGAGCGGCCTCCGGCGCTCAGTCGGCTTGGACAGAAGCCTGAGAAGGGGGTCCCGCGGCGCTTTTGTACTGCCCCGCCTTGGCCAGCCGCGATCTGACGCACCGGCTCCCCCGGGACGCTGGGGGCGTCGCACTGCAGCTGGGTGGGGAGCAATTTATTCCTCGCCGTCCCATCCCAGCCCATCTTCCGTTACTCCACCCTACCCCTCCCATCCCTCCACCTCCTCCTCTTCTTCCTTCTCCTCCTCCTCTACCTACTCCTTCACTACCTCTGATTCTCCACCTCCCCTTCGTCCTCCTTCCTATTTCTCTCTCCCCCTCTCCTCCCTCCCGCCTCCCTGGCCTCTCCCCCCTCCCTTTCTCTTCTGAATAAGCAAGCTTTTGCTTCTAAAAGTCACCAGTAATCCTCGTGTGTGACACAGAGAGAGAGAGAGTGAGGGAGAGAGAGAAAGAGACGAGCCTGCCGAGAGGAGCTGCAGGCAGGAGGGGAATCTGGCACAGCGGCTGGGAGAGGAAACTTGACGCTTCTGGGCCACCATTTGCCAGGGCCTCGCTTGAGGTAAGTACTCTGGGGACAGCGGAGTTCGATTCCTGGCAGGGTCCAGCCTTCGCCCGTACCGGAGGCCCGAGAGATGGGTACCATTACCTGGGGCTACTCAAATAATGATGCAAATGGGGGTGGGGTGAGAGCGGGCGGGCGGGGGTGGGGGCGGCGGGCAGGGTTCCAGCCCGAGGGCGGGGGCCAAGAGGATTCTGTGCGCCTGGGAGGTTGGACCCCGGGTTCTTGCCCTGGGGCACCCTGTGCGTCCTGCCAGGGTTCCGAGCGATTACGGGAGGCTGCCAGCTACCCGATTTCCCTCTCTGTGCTGCGCGTTCCCACAGCTCCCCTCTTTTACACATTCGCGTGCAAATGAGATCCTGCTCTGTCATGAAGTGACAATCTGCGCCTCGTTCAAACCTCGGAAAGGGAAAGTTTGGCTAGGCGGGGGCTGAGCAGCTCCGCGGTTCCCTGGAACCTAAATTGGGAACCAGAGATTTGCGCGAGAAATTGATAGTTTTCTTTTTTTCCTTTAAAAAAATTACCTTTAACGAAAAATTGTATGTATTCAAAAAGATTATTGGATTACTATGTCTGATCAGCTGCTGACTACTTACCAATAAGCGTTTTAAACACACAGGCACATTCGCGCGCGCACACATACACACAGACACACCAGGGGCTATGTGCAGTCGGGAAGGCCATCATAAGTAACCAAGAATTCAGAGTCGCGAGGGCTGTTAAACGTGTAAAGGCTGTGTACGTGTCTCCATGTGTACAGAGAGCAGAGGGAGGGGGCAGAGGGAGCGCGCGTTGGCTCGGCGTTTTCTCTGTGCCTGTGTGTTTCGTGTGTTGTCAGCTGGCTTTGGTTTCTAAGCGCGTTGCTGCCAGGGGCGGGGGCCGGCATCCACCATCCACCTCGGCACCCTAGTGGCGAAACAGGACTCATTTGTTTGGTGCAGAGCGGTGACGACCTAGAAGAGACTGAAGTGTGGTTAGGTCGGCACCCTGCCATCCATTACACCTGCGGCAGATGGCTCAAGTGGTAGAATGGTTTTGTTTGCAGGGATGAAGAAGGGAGGAGGGGGAGGCTCGCCCCACTCTGAGGAAGTACCATAAAGAAGCAAAGACATGAAAGAAGCCATATTCGTACCATCAAAAGCAATAATGTTGCCGCGGTCCATGAGTGAACCTGGGACATGTGTGACCTTGGTGCCTGACCCCAATTGATGACATGGCAGAATTTTAAGACCAATATATTTTCAGATGAATTTTTGATGAAGCACCTACTTCTTCACTACACACACACACACACACACCACCTGTCTCCAACCAGATGCACACAGGTGTCCTTGGAGCTCTACTCCCTGAAGCCAAACCTCATTGAACCCCTGCGGATTTCAGTGCAGCTGAAAGGGAGGCCACTCTGGAGGCAGGGAGCCTCTCCTTTCTCCCCAAACGATTTTTGCAATCAGCCTGCCAGCTACCACACACAAGCCTCCCCTCCCCCAGATAACCAACTAGATGGGATTTAGCCGGGTTTCTAATGTATCCATCTCTTTTTCACATACAATGATGTACCTTTCTGAGCAATATTCTCATCCTTGCATCCCTTTCTTCCTTCATGCTCCTCAACAAGCAGGGAAGGAAGTGCACACACACACACACACACACACACCCTCCCAGGCGAGCCCTGAGGAGGGCAGGTGTGACAAAGGAACACAGATACAGTCTAATGATAGCTTAGCCTGTCTTCATTCCTTAATTTTCTAGCTAAGAAAGAGGGATTAAAAGAGAAATATATTAAGGAAGACCTAAATAGAATGACAAGCCTTGTCTCCACCTTTAGTTCACACACACATCACTGTAACAACCATGGATATATATATATTTTTTTTTTTACATATATATTTATATTTATATTTATATATATAATATATATTACATATAATATAATGGTATGTATATATTCATGTTGTGGAATAAGAAACAATTTCACTGGCCTAATTTTCTGCTCTGAATTTAATTAGGGTTTAATATGCTAATGCTTTGAGGGGTGATTAGGTATATAGAGAATTTCCACCATTTTGACACTTAAGTTCTATTTTTCTATTTTCTTTAATGCTAAATCAACAATTTTTAGATTCAATAAAACCAAAAAATATCAAGCAACAATGAGAACTCATTCTAGCTAAGATTTTCAAGTCTCAAATAAAGCTACATTCTAGAAACCTAATGCTTCCCAAGAAAGGGAAAACATTTCAACCCCTGCATTTTTCAAGGTGCTTTCAGTACCCAAAGCCACCTCTGAACTGAGTTTGGTTGATGGGTGCTTGTCGTGTGCCCAGTGTAATTTAATTTTCCTGTGATCATTCTCTTTCTCTATGAAGATTTCCATTTTAGGAGAAGAAAGTTGACTTTGCTATGTGCAGTGGGATGCAGGATTCATTGAGAGAAATGCCATTAGGATATAGTTCTATTTTATTCATTATTAGTAATACAGGTTTGTTCATACATTATACAAACTGCTAAGGGCCTCTGCTCTAGGATGTGAATTCATATATTATCAGAACACATTCAGATACATTTGCAGGATAAAAAAGAAGAAGAAGAAAATATTGCAAACAGTTGAGGAGTGGCCTTCTTGAGCATTTTAGAGAGTTTTTCAAATAAAAAAAGAGGAAGAGATTGAATCTAAAACTCTTCACATTAGGGGTACTAAGAGATTCCAATCGTATTTAAACAAAACAGAATTAGTAAAACTTTGCAATTGTAGAGAATGCAGACAAAAATTTAGCCCTAACAAGACTCCTTCCCCCTTTTCCTCAAAACACTTTATTATTTTAAAATTTTTACCTTATTCAACTTTATTTATTTATTTATTTTTAAAGTAGGCTCCACACCCAACGAGGGGCTTGTACTTAGGATCCTGAGATCAAGAGTCACAGGCTCTACCAACTGAGCCAGCTAGGCACCCCTCAAAACACTTTAGACCCTAGTTTCAACCAGTATCCAAAGCTAAGTAAAATAATTTCCAAGATGAACTTTCTACGAAAGTTTTTTTTTTTTAAATTCTGGAATTTTAATGAGCGATATTTTAAATAGAAAATTTCCAGGATTCATATTGGTTCAAATACCCCAGTCTTTCTAGGAGAAGAAATATATATTTTAATACTTAAGTAAGTTAACACCCGAATCACACTAAATCATGTTTCTTAGGCCCAGGTGAGACTCAGAACCAAACGCGGGAAACAGGAGGTATTTAAGGGAGAAGAAGAGGCTAAGATCCCTCTTTCTTCCACCCACTGCTGGGACCACCTCCTTTTCATATGAAAAGCCTATTTGCTTGAGCAGGGAAGACTGATAAGAGAAAGTAAATCTGGAATACAGGAATTGGTTTCTTTCCATCCTCATACTTACTACGTTTTCCTCAGGCCTCGCCATCCCTTGGCACCCTCTCCCCCCCTTCCCAACCAAAGCCAACAATCGAAGCATTTACATTTATATGTAGCAAGATCTATATATACCCTTAGGTCTCGAAAATATCTCCACCACCCCAAATTTGCTTTTACTTCCGGCGTAATTAAGAAGATCGTAATTCTTAAACAAAAACCACCCAATCTCAATCCCCGGGAGCGGTGAGGGCGCGCTCAAGGTGCATGAGGCTGGCGAGCTGGAAGGCTCGGCGGGTCCGCGTGCCGGGAGCCAGCCCCTGACTGTGAGTCTGTGTCCTGGACTCGCACATTTCCCCTCTTAAGGGAGGAAAAATGAACTCTCCTAGGTTCCTCATTTGCAAAGATAGCGTCTTTAGTCAGCACTGAAATAGGGGTGGTGCAGAAGAGGCCTGGGTCATGAACCCGAAGAGGTCAGGGCTCCAACCTCAGCCTGAGTCTCTTATAAAACCAGGAGACGGTGGCCAACTGCACTGCGGGTCCTTTCGGTATCCAGAAGAAAGAACCTCAGGCGGGGGAGCGTGTGTACCCGCATGAGTGTTCTGTCCCATCCTACAATCCACTTGAGTCTCTAGAAGCTCAGGCTTTGCCTTCCCGGAGGCACACGAGGCCTAGAGGGGCAGTCCGATCCTTGGGCGCAGATTCTTGTGGCCTCCCAAGTCCACGCAACCGGGCACCCCCAGCCCAGGGCCGCCCCGACGGCCCCGATGCGGTGCCCATGCAGCCAGTAGGTGTCGCTGTTCCCCTGCTGGCCGGAGCCAGGAGCCCCGCGCTGGCCCCCAGCGCCACTCAGTCTTCCGCGCCAGGCAGGTCCACAGACCTACCAGAGCTCCCGAGAGAGGGCCGCTACCCATCTGGGACTGTCCCCTCGCTCACCTGGCCACGATCGCAGCGACACTGGCCGGCCTAAGGGAGCGCCTTCGGGGAGAGAAGGAAGAGAGGGGTCTGTTGGGGCGAAACACAGGGCCCCGACGGAAGCGGCTCGAAGCCACCAACTCTCCCTCCTTTCTCTTCTCTTCACGTGCTGTGGGCAGCGACCGGGCACAGGGAGAATCCTGGTAAAATCCCGAGCCGGGGAATTCAACTGGGGCTCCAACCCGGGCTCCTCAGTGGCTTTAAAAATCAGAGGTTGAAATCCCCAGCTTCGTGGGAGCTAGCCACACAAAGAGTGGATTGGTTTCAACTTCTTGCCTCAAAAAAAAAAAAAAAAAAAAAAAGAAGAAGAAGAAGAAGAAGAAGAAAAAGAAAGAAACCTGGGCCTGGCCACATGCGTGAGCTACATACCATCTTGTGCACACGTCTGCACGCAGAAATGCCGGGTAATCGCGACCGCCCCCCTCCCCTGGCCCAGGAAGGAGTCAGTATTTGGATGTGGTT